>NW_008823889.1:144969-148353 GCF_000699105.1 Pygoscelis adeliae
ACATGAGCCGACAGTGTGCCCAGGCGGCCAAGAAGGCCAACGGCATCCTGGCCTGTATCAGAAATAGTGTGGCCAGCAGGAGCAGGGAAGTGATAGTGCCCCTGTACTCAGCACTGGTGCGGCCGCCCCTCGAATACTGTGTTCAGTTTTGGGCCCCTCACTACAAGAAGGATGTTGAGATGTTGGAACGTGTCCAGAGAAGGGCAACGAGGCTGGTGAGGGGTCTGGAGAACAAGTCTTATGAGGAGCGGCTGAGGGAGCTGGGGTTGTTTAGCCTGGAGAAAAGGAGGCTGAGGGGAGACCTCATTGCTCTCTACAACTACCTGAAAGGAGGTTGTAGCGAGGTGGGTGTCGGTCTCTTCTCCCAAGTAACTGGCGAAAGGACGAGAGGAAATGGCCTCAAGTTGCGCCAGGGGAGGTTTAGATTGGATGTAAGGAAAAATTTATTTACTGAAAGAGTGGTTAAACATTGGACCAGGCTGCCCAGGGAAGTGGTTGAGTCACCATCCCTGGAAGTATTTAAAAGACGGGTAGATGAGGCGCTTAGGGACATGGTTTAGTGGGCATGGTGGTGTTGGGTTGACGGTTGGACTCGATGATCTTGGAGGTCTCTTCCAACCTTAATGATTCTATGATTCTATGATTCTATGATTATAATCAAGCCATACAGTCCTCTCATTACATCAGCTAGCATTTCTTGCACGAAAGGGTGAAACCAGAGATATCTTCAGAGTCAAAACCTAAGGACCAATCTTATCTTACACTATCTTATAGCAGTGTTATTTTACCATTTTCAGTGAGGTGCTTTCTATAAGTAAAGTCAGAATGACACCTATAGGTTTTCATTTTGTCAGGTTTTTGTCATTACCCTTTGTGATTTAACATACAAGCTACAGGTAGCTTGTATATGTTTTCAATACCCACACAGTGTTCTGTTATTGGAAGGACAAGGACACTTGTATTTGTATTGCTCCTTTTTTGTTTGTCTCCTCACTGTCCTTCCAAACAACTGCCGCTGCGGAGAAAAGGCTGTGAGCAGCATGTGTGTGGCTTAAACAGGTACTCACGGGCTGCTGAAAGAGGGCCAGCAGGCAGATTTGGTGTGCTGTAGGCTCACAGCATTACCTCCGTTTGGCATTGCCCTCTATAATCAGCCATCATTTCTTTCATGGAACTCTGTCCTCCGTTTATTATTACTTTTTATGTGAGATGGTTATCTTTGCTCTGCACTGCGGACTGTGTGGTACCATTCCAGAGCGGTGAGTAGAAGCCAGCTGCCCAAATGGCTTAGGCTTGCCGTGTAGCTTCATTGCTCTCTGTCAGTGGATAACTGTGCTGAAGAATGACTGCCCGTAGCGCTCCCCTTTCCTGGGATGAGGGAAACATGCAGCTGACTTAAAACATGCAGTCCTGTCATGACTGGCAATACTGGGAAAAAAGTGACCGACTTTGAGACATTAAGCTGTGAAAGTCTGGCAGGTGGCGCCACTGAACTGACCCCATTTTTGACAGCACATTATCATCTGTTTTCCCCATTTCTGTAGTAGGAGGGTAGCTGCTTTCATTTGCATAAATACTTCTTTAGTGGTTACCAACAAAAAATGCAAATTCGGATTTGAAAAAGTCTACATGAAAAGTTTGACACTTCCCATTACACCACTGCCAAACTATGGGAAGAGAAGAAATTAAGATAAATAGGGCAACTGCTTGCTTAAAAGGAGTTGCAGTTGAGATGCAATCATCAAGAAGGTCACTTTGATATTCTCCACCCATCCTCTGGTATTATTTATACCCAGAAAAGACAAAAAAAAGCAAATTTCATTAACAGAACAAATGCCAGAAATGAGAGTATGGCTCACTGTTTCTGTGGGATATTTTTGCTATAAAACAGAGACAAAAATTTTTACACCTTTCCCCTTAAAAATCCATCTATTCATACCACACAGCCTTCTGCCATGTGTCAAACCTCCCTTCCCCCCTTCCCTTCCCTTCCCTTCCCTTCCCTTCCCTTCCCATCTGCAGCTGCCTAAGGAGGATCTCATGGAATTGGTCTGTAACCTTTGTTAGTAGTTCCACCTCCCCTCCCCTCCCCTTCCCTTCCCTTCCCTTCCCTTCCCTTCCCTTCCCTTCCCTTCCCATCTGCAGCTGCCTAAGGAGGATCTCATGGAATTGGTCTGTAACCTTTGTTAGTAGTTCCACAGCAATTTCCATGCAATACATTGAGCATGTTGATAATTTCCAATGAGCTCTAAATATTTTAGTTCTAAATCTTCGTTAAAAAAAGATACTAAGTTTAGAATAATCAGACATTTCCAAGTTTGATTGTGGTAAGTACAAATGTTTTGCAAATGATGTGTGGTATCTGCTCAAGGAGAAAGGCAGCTCTGCTCAGCTAAACAACAGTTTTTTCAAACACGATCAACATATTCATAGGCAAAATCTAAACTTTTTATAGCCAAAGGAAGGCAGGAGTTCTCTCCCAAACCTAATTTCAGAGAATTTCAGAGTCTAAAACTGGGTTTTTACTATATTACAAATTAACAACTACTGATTCAACACAGAGGAAAGCCCCAGAGAGAGAGATGCACATTTTCACTGATCACTCTGTACCGGTAATTTCAAACCCTACCTGTAGGGTTCACAAGCCATCAAGGCCAGTGCTCACTCTTAAATTTATGAAGAAGCCATGAAAATTAGGCTGAATTTTAAAAGAAAGTATTAAAGAATCAGTGTGTACCAGCGGGAAAACCCCTCTGCTGAAGAGTTCTCCATCAAGAACAGTCTCTGTATGTTGACCACTCCTACCTCCGAGGCAGGTCAAGACTGAACTACTCACTGGTTCAAGATGCCTACAGGCATTAGCTAACAAGATGTTATTATTCTACTGCCATGTCTGCTCACATACCTCTGATCTCATGCAGTTACAAATAATGAAAATAGATTAATAGATTTTAAGCCCAGAAGTGACCATTATAATAATTTTACCCTGACCTTGCATTTTCATAGAATCATAGAATCATAGAATCATTAAGGTTGGAAGAGACCTCTAAGATCATCAAGTCCAACCGTCAACCCAACACCACCATGCCCACTAAACTATGTCCCTAAGCACCGCATCTACACGTCTTTTAAATACGTCCAGGGATGGTGACTCAACCACTTCCTTGGGCAGCCTGTTCCAACGTTTAACCACTCTTTCAGTAAAGAAATTTTTCCTCACGTCCAATCTAAACCTCCCCTGGCGCAACTTGAGGCCATTTCCTCTCGTCCTTTCGCCAGTTACTTGGGAGAAGAGACCAACACCCACCTCGCTACAACCTCCTTTCAGGTAGTTGTAGAGAGCAATGAGGTCTCCCCTCAGCCTCCTTTTCTCCAGGCTAAACA
>NW_008823889.1:149807-175611 GCF_000699105.1 Pygoscelis adeliae
CATCCAATAAAGGATGGAGATTCTCCTTGGCTCTCTTCTTGTCATTAATGTATTTGTAAAACCATTTTTTGTTGTCTTTAGCGACAGCGGCCAGATTGCGTTCTAGCTGGGCTTTTGCCTTTCTAATTTCCTCTCGGCACGACCTAACGAGATCCCTGTACTCTTCTTGAGTCGCCTGCCCCTTCTTCCACAAGTGGTAAACTCTCCTTTTTTTCCTGAGTCCCAGCAAAAGCTCCCCGTTCAGCCAGGCCAGTCATCTTCCGATGATCCTTTAGTTTAGATCGTCTTCCGACAATTCTTTAGATTCCTCAAGATCCTTTAGTAAGGATCACAGGATATTACACAGTTTTATGCCCAAAAAATGGCATTTGAACTGCAGCATATTTTGCATAAAGATGGACAAGCTTGCTTGCTTAAGAATATATGCTATTCTTAACTAGGTGAAAAATTGAAACAGGAACTGAGCAGTGAAAGAAGCTACCACAGCCTGCTATAAGAGTTTGTGGGGAATATATGGAAGGGTGAATACTGAGAGCAGAAGCTAGAATGACAACAGAAAAATGGATCTGAGCAGGATCTTGGAAGCTAACCTACAGAAGCATTTCCTCTCAGAGGCTAGAGTATTGCTATCTTAAAAGAGTGTCTGATTCACTGAAGGAATGACAATTCCTGGTGACATTAATAGTTGAGGCCACCTTTTTTACACCATGAAGTAAGCATAAGGATTAATATATTAAGAGGATAAGAAAGGATTTTTTTCCTCAGGGCAGAGTTAAGGATAAAGATCATGATTACGGCACACAGGTAATCTCACATGCTTCACAGCCACAACAATTGCTCATGTAGATTTGATTTAGCAGAATATGTAACAATATGTATTAAAGTTGATAAAACGTGCTTTGAATCCTTTACTGAATGACTTTCACTGACCTCTCTTCTTCAGGGAAAATACTAATTTGTGGATAGTTTTCTATCTGCAATTAGGAAGGTTTTATGTGGAAGCTTTTGCAAGAGTTCACTTGAAAAGTAAGGGTTCAGTATGCACTGAAGACAGAGGCTACTCATGTGAGTAATATTGAGCATACGTGTGCTGGATCTTGATCCAAGACCACAAAATCTTCTTGTACTATGCTTAAGACTATTGGATTTTTACTTTCTTTCTCCTTTCCTTAGGTTTTGTAATAGTCACTAATTCACACTGGTTAATATTCAAGATACAATTTTGGAGAAAAGAGAAAATTACTAAGTGCAAACAACCTCACCTGATAAAAAAATATTTCCTATTCCAAGAGCACTGGATATTACAGAAAGTTGTATGATGCTAGTAAACAGGAAATAAAAAGAAGGATGTGGATAGCCAGAGAAAATTCAAGTCTCATAGGACCAATATATAAACATAATGAAGTGCTGGCAGCAATTTGGCATTTCTTTAGCTTTGGGGAATAGAAGGTCAGAGGTCTAATTGTGCTGCAGAGAGGAAAAGGTCTGCAATATGGGGATGTGTTAGGAACCATCTTAAGAGTTGGAGCTAGGGAATTAGTAAAAAAAGAAAGAGAACCAAACAGTTAAACAACAAGGTAATAAAGGACCGTGTCATTTGTGAAGGGCTGAGGCAAACAGCCAGCCACTTCAATACATGACAAATGTACAAGATATAGAAATGTGAATATACTGTCAGGGAAAGATGTTATTTTGAAAGAAAGACAGCTCTGAGGTCAGAGATGTGCAACTGGTTTAGACAGAATCCTAAACTGAGATTAAGGTGGGTCTGCGCTTTTAGGTATGCAATTCTTATGGTCAACTCCAAAAAAACCCTATTTGCTATTAGCATTAGGAATCTGCCTTGAGTCTTCTTTTATTTCTGAAGATCTGCATCACCCAGTTCTTTGCTGACCTTCTGAGACACTTGCCTTGATTTTCTTCCTTCTGTAAACACAGTCGTGTTCTGCAGCTTCTATATTCAAACCCATTTCCTTCAAAGCACAACACTGTTGCATGTGGTAGCATACTTCTCATAAGAGGTCCTTAAGAATATACAACAATACATTGGTGTGGAGCAAAGCTTAACTGAAAGCACACATAGATTTAGAGATGGGAATGGAGTCGAGCAGAAGGGTACCTTACCAATCTATGCCAAGAACACATAAATGCAGTCCTCATAACAGAATTATTACTGTTATTTACTGATCAATGGTACTATGTATGCACTGGAGATAAATGTGTAATGAGAAAAAAAAGAGAGCGAGTGATGCTTTTGGACACTTCTGGAGGATGGCTGCTTCTCAAGAGAGCTTCTTTTCTTACGAATGTTGCTCAAGAATTGCTCAAGTTGATTGAAAATGGCTGGTCTCACCTTGATCTGTCCCTGTTGAAAGTTACCTGTGCTGCAGATTGCAGTAACTGGAAAACTGCCATCTTTACATTCGCTTTGGCCAGTGGCTCTGCCCAGAGGTTGAAAAAATAGTCTCAGCTTTTGTTGGTTTATCCTTGACATGTCAAGAAAAGAATAATTATTCTTAAAACTTCTCTAAAGAGGGAGTATTAGAGCTGGAAGAAGCAGCTTTGTTAATTTGGATATATTCCTCTGGCCAGTCCAAACCCACAGGCCCCTTTCCCAGAGAGACCTGATTTAATTCTTTTAGATTGGGAATAACAAAAATACGGTTAATGTCAAGAACAGAAGTCTTCCTTTCTTTTTTTTAATAGGTGCATCAAACTTGATAGATGGCAGAAGTCAGAATAAGTTTCTAAAATATGTAACTAGAATTCATGCTTTTTATAGCTTGATCCTGTTCCCAACTAAAAATCAAGAGGAGTTTTGCTGCTGACCTCTGCAAGAGGAGAGCAGGGCCTTCAAATTGCACAGTAAAATATTCTTTATTCTTTCTGTTTTAATGTCTATATAGATGTAGGCTGGAGTAGGATGAAAGTGTCAGTTTTTACATTTAAGGATTTGTGCTTTATGAGCCTTGATATGTTAATGCTTCCTCTGGGGCTATTCTGGATGAGTGCATTGCACAGGTGGCCCACTGCAATTTATAGACACAATAATTGAACAAGAGAAATAAGAGACAAGAGTGTTTTCAGCACATGGGATGCAGCTGGTTCAACTACTTTAGCAGGAGGCATAACTTTTGTATGACAGAGTCCCTTTCTAAAACATAGGAAAGGACTTTTTTCATGGAGACCCATGTGCTGCTTTTTGCACTTACCCTGCTTGCTTCACATACCAGAGCATGCTCTGAGAGTCATTTTGTCATGCCCTTAAATGAGCAATTTAGTCTACTATAATTTACACTACTAAGGAACTCTTTTAAAACAAACATCTGTTAAACCAGGAGTTGCCTTGAGAAATGCATAACTCCCATGCACTGAACAGTCCCATGCCAAGAAGCATTAAACTTAGCAAAATGACGACATAATGCAAAAAGCAAAACAACTGGCTATTACAGTTACTATTAAATAAAACTAAGCTCAAACTAACATTTTCATTGCTCTCCTATCAGCTGTTTATATGGTTAACCTGGATTTTTAATGTTGCAAACTGAATGTCTTGACATATGAAAGAAGTTTTTCTTGAGGAAACTGGAAGAAGATGTTCATCCATAGGCATTTGTCTCTCCAAAATGTAAAACTATGAATAAACAAACTACTACTACTTTTACAGACAGAACCTGCTAGGGAAAATTCTAAACTAAAGGAAGGATATGGAGTACAAATAAAGGAAGTATTTAGGTTTCTGCTTTTTTTAAGAAAAACTCTAATGATATCTCAATCTTTCTGTGGATTTAAAAAAGGAAAAAATGTGATTTTATTCTATTAAACAGTAACAGTTAAAAGATGAAAATCAAGTCTTGATTACCTAATAGCATGTGTTCTGATACTGCAAGATTTGTGGCGTCTTTCAGTCAGGGTTTGAGGATGGAGGCAAGAATCTGTTAGCATTTCTGTGATGCAAGTATTTTTAAAATTTATTAATTCATCTTACATGGAAGTATGCTGCCTTCAACAAATATTACAGTAATTAGTGTCCTTTCTCGTATCTTGATGTATATCAGATACAATTTCTGGTTGGGATATTTTGGAAAATAGAAACTTAATTACCATAACTCAGTGCTTACTCACAAAACCTGTTCTTATTGAAAAAGTTAATTAAATGCTATAGTTAGCCAATTAGTTCCATGTTATTCACCACGTCTTCCTCTTAAAAAGTAAATAATTCATTGCTTAATACCCAGAAGTTTTAATTTGTCTCTTTGCATGTCCTGCAACAGTACAATTTTTAAGTTCTCCCTGATTAAATCCAAGTTTATGCTACTGCAATACATAACATGGCTAATTTCTGATATACTAGACATTTTGTCTTGAGGATGAAATGGGGGGGTGTTTGGGGTTTTTTTTAAGCATTCTGCTTTAAATTCTCACACTTTTATTCTAAAGAAAAGGCAGAAGTACTGGCAAATAGTAAGTGTTCTAATCTAGAATTTACATTAATGGGGAAAACACACAGATTGGAGATATTGCTCAGCACATGTGGGATGAGGCCATGAGTCACTGACTCTGGTGTACTTCTAGGTTTAGACAGTTGTAAATGAGCATCAGTGTAACCCATGTTCTTGTCCCATCTGGAACTTAGTGCCAAGTTTCACAACCCTAATTTTGGCCAATTTTAATTATTATAACAATCACATGAGGTATAATTTCTTCTGTTTGACCACAGTTTACATAAAGACAGAGGGAGAGGGACCCTATCATCTGGTTTTGGCATTAAGAAAGTACTTATGTGTATGCATAAGAATTATCATTAAAATATACATTCATCACACAGTCTTCACAAACTTAACTTACATCAACAAAAAGAATTCTGCACACCAAAGTCAAAATAACATCATCACAACACTGACAGAGGTGGACAATTTACACACACTCCACCCCTCATCCCTTCACCACAGTATAACAACAAAACTTCCCCACAATTATTTAAAACAGATTTAAAACGTAAGAAAGGTTACTGAAGTCCATATGTTTAAACATCTTACTGAACTGGGACTACAGACAAGGAACTGAGTTTAGACAGAAAAAAGTACAGATAATTTCAAAGCAAACAGTTTTTTTAATAAATAAGAAGAATTTGCAACAGGCATGTCAGGTTTCTACAAGAATGTGTATTTATAATTTTGTCAGAAGGATTCCTGCATTATCCCATTTACTTCTCAATAGCAATCTTTCCATTCTCTCATTGTCAGAAGGGCAATGGAGGGAAAATGATATTCCTAGATAATACCCTGATAATCTACAGAGGTCTATTCCATACCATCAGGATTTCAACTTTGGGACTTTCTATTTAATAAAGAAAAACAAATTATGCTTGAAGTAAATGATCTGTTGGAATGATGCATAATCTTCCAGGGGCCTCTACAAATGTGATGGAGACTTGCTAAAGGTCTGCTATTAAAACAGGAAGTTCAGCACCACAGAAATGCCCAAGAAAGGCAAGAGGATGTCACAGTGGTAGCTTCTTCATTTATTGTTAATTACTCATTTTAATTTTAATCAGGTGCTTCAGATGAAGGCTGAAAATTTTACGCTTTGTAGTTTTTCTGGTAGGCTGCAGGAGTAGGGACTACGCTGTGACTTACTTCAACTCGTACCACCCTTAAAAACAGAAAGTTTAATTTCTGTTATGCATTATAATCAGCACTAAAACCACCTTCACCGGAAATAGTGATGACATAATTACAATGTCATATATCTGAGTGTATCTGAGTTTCTTTGAGTTCTGTACTCAGCCATAAACTTAGGCCAATGCACACCTCTAGGTCTAAGAGTTCTTCTAATTCTAAAAATAGATTCTTCACATTTTTTCCTGCATTGCAGCAAACTTACTTACAATCCTGTTAAATGCTGTTTATAGAAGAGAGATGAAGAAAGGAAATTGCTCCATCTCCATGCACTCTCCTTGCTCAGCCAGAAAGCAAACAATTCTGCTTTGCTCATTGATTACCAAAATAGTTTCTTGATGACTTGTTAATTTGATAGGTCAAGCAATTTATTAGGTGTTTCCTGTGTTTCCAACTACAGTCTGCATTGCAAGGAAACAAGTAGTGTCTGTGGCATGGAAGATGAGTCTGTGTCTGATGAGAGCCATGTGTACCAAACTCCCATTTTTCATAAGTGCTGTCATTTTACAGATGTATGACCCTCTTCTCCTGGTTACAGAGGAGGGGGGGCTGGGGGAAGATAATGTACAGGGTTCAGTAGAGAAACCCTTGTAGGCAGAAACACAAATCATGTCATGCAAACCAGAACAGGCTACAGGAACATCACATCTCTTTGCAGAAGACAATAACAGATAGGACAGAGAAAGATGGAGTCTAAGATGATTAGGAAAACAGGAATGGTTAATGGATAACAGCAACGTGGCGCCAAGCAGTTCATTCCATGTCATAAAGATATGAGGCAACACAAACAGAGAGCAGGTAAAAGGTCTTTGAAATTCATCCAATCAATGCAGATGCAGATTTGTGTTCCCAGTATATTTGACAGAGAATAATACAGGCTGTGGAAAAATTAATGTATTTCAGATTAAGTCTTTTGTTTTCTTAGCATCTCTTATTCTCAGTGTGCAGTGTACCATCTCCAATTTGAAATTACTTTTTTGGTTTTGTTATTTTTTTGAACAGCTCTTTTCTGCAAATTCTAAGCACTTTCTTTTGCCTTCAAAGCCAGAGTTAACATGTATCTTTGGAACATCGTTTCTCTTTTACATCAGACCAGTAAGCTTGAGAAACAGTCTGAAACACATGGGAGTAATTCCACCCCACTCCTCACCTCCTGTGGAGGTCCCGACTGTACTACTATTGTGCAGAATTTGACCGGCTCCCATTGCACGGCGAAGGCATAGAGGGATCAGTGCTGCTAAGCCCCTGACCAAGAAGGTACTCAAAACTCTGTTGCATACATATATGGGGCAAATTGAGATATTATACTTCCTCTGAAGATTTAGAGTCAGTAGGGAAGGCAGATTAATCTCTAATTCTACTCTTCTTCATTTAAGGCACCTATTTTTATTTTCTGTTTCGGTAGAAAATTACTCACAAACCCTCAAATTTTGATTGCCAATTTGTGGCAGCCCAGTTTTGCAGTACTCGGCACACGTGTCACAAAGTACTAATCCTGGCAGGGCATTGAGAAGTTAATTTGTGATGATATAACTGTTCGACATCAAGGGTTCAGCGTGTTTATACATGAAAAGTGCTTGGGACCAGGCTATGGCTGACTTAGCTTGGGTGTTCGAAGGGAAAAAAAATTCCCTGAAGTCCTCACTTGTTCAGAAACTTGGATCCCTGGCACACACAAATTTGCAAGTACATTATGGATCTTGTACAACATCAGGTTCTCAGCAGAAAGCAACAAGAAATGAAGTGAGGGCATGACAGCATCTTTTCAATCAGCCAGAATTTGTCTGAGAATCCAGTTAAAGAGCTTCTGCTCTTTCTTTTCACATAAACACTCCTTGTAAGAAAGGCAGTAGTGTGTAGTCACTGTAAAGTGACCATCAGTACGTGGACATAAGTAACCGAAACCTGCTAGTATTGGATAACTCTTCAAATCTAAATGAGAGAAAATACAGGAACACAGCCAACAGGCACTTCAGTAATGTGCTTGTTTTTCACTAAATCATTTACTTTGGTTGCAAGTGTTTATCCTTACTCAGGCAAAGATTTCATTGACTTCAGTGGAAATTCTGACTGTACAAGGAATGCAGAAATTTTTTCCTCCTGTAAACAGAGGTTCTCTGGAATTGCAGCCTGCACATAGTAAACCTCTGAAACAATTCAGACCCATCATTCTAATTCACTGTGAACAGACCTTCAGTATATCTCCGTTAACAATAAACATAGGCTCTCCTCCCAGTCCTATTGAAATCTATGGCAAAACTCCCAGAGACTTCAATAGGAGCTGTAGCAGACCCTGGGGGTTTCAAAGACCAGACATGCCATGGTTTAGCATTCTGCCTACTCTAACTACAGGTCAAACCTTTCATTTTGTAAAATACAAAAGAGAAAAAGAATGCATTTTCTGCCTGGTTGATGGAAAAAAATGTAAACCAGCACTAACAGGCATTTATAATAAAAAGTGCTACATGGAGAGCATGAACCTCATATCACTCAAAATCAATTTTATATACTCATCCTATAATAAAATTCAGTCAATATAATGCTTTCCCACAGGTTCCAAATCACTAAATGACAGTTAAGTAGCATCATTTGCCCCAATCAATTACATATAAAAGCTAAATAGATCAAAATAAGTTACATCTAACCTATTATAAAATAATGTTAATTATTGCAGAGTTAAGACTAGAATTAAACAAAAAATGATGTGGTTTGCTAGATAACAAAGTTAGGAAAACATACGACTAAATCTCTGTATGCCATGATTACATCACTTTTGATAACACTGTCCAAGATGCTGTTGTTTATTCTTTAGATAAATGTCCTAATCAATAGATACATGAAGACAAAATAAGAGTAATTGAGAGGTGTATTTGCCTCTCTATTGGTACGTATCTATTGAAAGCAAATCGAATTCTCATCAGCAAAAACTACTTTGAGTCTAATTTGCAGTTTTTCTTTTGATTTATAGCTTTTAGAAACATCATGCCAGGGATATGGCAAATATTCAAGCATTTGCTTAGCTAAAAGATAAAGGGCTATAAAGCCAGCTGAGATATGGCACAGAAAACAGGGTTTAGCACAGTATACTCAAAACTGCAGGTCACCTTTCTTCAAGACCAGAAAGAAGTAACATGGCCCCCATTGCACAAGGGTTTATGGGGGAAGAGTCTCTTAAATGCCTGGTTCTTCACATGATTTTTTTGTCATTGACCACATATAGCGCAAATTCTAAAAGCTAACACCTTTATGCCATTACTCCATTCAAGAAAATTGTATTAATAAAGGCATATAAGGGAAGTTTTCACACCTGAATCAGCATCAAGCTTTCATTGTGCTAGGACCTATACAAATACCTAGGCTCGCTGTGAACTGGCAGTACAGGAACAACCAAATGTTTTTGATTCTCGGGGCATTTTTAAACATATTTCCCCAGGCAGCAATGCCACTCCAGTTCAGCTTACCCCCCCAACTCTAGCAGTTGCTGCAACTGTCTGATGAATCTGCTACAATCCAGATCAGTAAAATTATCTAGGTTTAGAAAAAACAAAACACACTCAACTAAATCTTCCTCTCCCCTCATCTCACCTAAAAAAGCCTGAGGATTTAAAACATAATCAGGATCGTTTCAGTGGCCTGGTTTATAGCCTGGCTCTCCAGACAGTTACCTCAGCACAGCTGAGGAGGGCGCAAACTGTGATGCGGGATTAGGAAGCTAGCGTAGAGAAGGACAGAGAACTTTTCACAGTGGCTTTGCCGCTATCAAACCCATGAAAATAAACTACAACCTGAGTCTGCTTTTTTACTTTGACAAACTACGTACTAAGCAGAAATAAGCATGTAAAGAAAAGCTCAGCTCTGCTTAAGTCAGGGAGTCACTCATCACTTTGGTGAGGATTTCACCTTTTACATCTAAAAGAATTTGTCTTTTTCAGTGAGGGCAGCTGAGGGTGATGGTATGCATATTTTCTATCAGCTATGAGTGCAGGGCTTTCCCTGCCCCTAAAGAAAACAGCTTCTGAAGATCAGACCCAAACATTCATTTTCTGTTCAGTATTCCTGGAATGTTGTCCTGCTCCCTTGGGCTTCTTAACTATTTGCACCTCACAATATCCTATCTGTAAAGTGGGTGTTAAAATATCTATCATGTCACATGGCATCGATGACATTAACATTTATGCTGAGCTTTGAGAGACTAGAATGAAAGTTAGTACAGTATTAAATGCCTGGTTTTGTTCGTACCATTCAGAAAAGCCTTTACAAAGCTAATACCTTGCTTTAGGGATCTTTCTGACAGACAAGGAATGAAACTAGTGAATGGAACTACTGGTGTCACATCAAAAGAGACCCTCTATTCACCCCATCTCCCTTATTTATTTTTTGGCATTATCTTTTTCCTTCCTATCTTTCCAAGGCCCAAGGCATCAAAATTTACATTTTCTTTGTATTCTATCCTTAAGAAGAAAAGGAGGAAGGGAGTAGGAGGGGAAAGTAACAGAGATAAAAGGAACAAGCAGCTCTAGATATCAAGCAGTGTAACCAATTCCTTAAAGTTAGTCTGTACTTTTGAATAGTTTATAAACTGGAAACACATTATGCTTTGATTTGCAAAGAACAGCTGAAGTCACATGCCTGTTCTAAACCTTCTATGGGATAAGAAAACTGATGGAGATAAAAAAATATTCACTTGTTATTTTCAGATGACCCTGGTGGTGTTCCAAATTTCTATGGCAGGTGGTGTGGAAGGGATTCAGGACGTGGTGGAGAGAAAGGATGAAAGACATTTGGAAGGATGCTTGAGAATAGTTTTCAATCCTGTGAAAATGGGTCCAGATTCTCCCCTTAATCACTAGAATAACACCACTACCTGTTGCTTTTTAAAGGCTTTATAGTTTTAATGGTGATATTAAGCACAACAGCTGCTGTCAGGTATGCAAAATCATAAGAGAGATTTTCTGCATTTCTTCAAAATTGCCATTTTGTGAAGTCCTACTGTGCTTAAGGGCCATATCTTTAATTCATTTGTGACAAGAGAGTGTGATCTGACTTGCCTTAATGTTCTGTAGTGCTCAACGTAAGCTTTGTATTATAGTGCAAAATTCATTGCATTCAGTGAAGAAAGACTGCAAAGGAAACAATACACCACTGAAAGCAGGCCGATAACACATCCGTCTGAATGAGAAATTCAGCAAGATATTAAGAGGGCCAGTGCCTACTGAGATGATAAGCTCCCCTATCTGTGAGCACACCAGAACAGAAGCACTGAGCATGCACTTTACATGCAAGATGTGAAATAGTTCTGTCCCAACTTTCAGCCAGAGCGGCAGCGTAAGAGACAGGCGGTACAGGGATACTGTACAACTTCAGCCCTTGAATTCTACAACGATAAGGCAGACTCCCAGGATTAACAGCCTTGTCAAGGGTAACTCTCTGAAGTGCTTATTTGTTTAGAAGAACCACTTCATTCATCATTAAGGAGTGATAGAAATGGAAGCCCTCTGACACAATATCTGAAGTCTACCTGGATGTATGCTTTCTTGGTATCATAGAAAGCAGGAGATAAAACGTTGCTATCTGGTTTTGAAAACAGTATTAAAATGAAATACATTACTTGTGTTTATAATGTCTGGTTTCTAAGATGTTTATTTTATTGTTTTTCATAGAAATATTGCAAGCCAACTTGAAAGTATGTACTTTCCATGATGAGCAGAAGTATACCTATAGGAACCCAATCTGAAGTACAGCAATTTAATCTTAAATTAACCCCCCTTTTAAGAGAGACAGTTTTTATTTTTACTTTCTCTGAACTTTAAATAGATGTTTCTGATAATAAGTAATGACAGTTGTCTGGTAAAATCACAAAATTGATTTTTTTGTTAAGCTTTATTTACATAAAAAGCAAATTCAAATAAAAATTTGTAATATGAAAAACTTGAACTATTAATCCAGAGATTTTTATTACATGGAGATACTCCATGAATGATCCTATACTGCTAAATCAGAATCTGTTTCTTTAGTGGCTTGGATTCCTCAAATCTGGGGTTTTATTCACAGCCCATCTTTCCTCTATATCTTACCTAAAATTATGGCGGGGAGAAAGGGTCTAATAAACAACATATTTTAAGAGCTGTCAATGACTTGTAGACACTTTTCTTGGAGCACAGAAGACCAAAATGAGGATGGTAAGAAGCGACGGAGACTGAAGAATATGAAACACTACAAGAAGTGCTGGGAAGCAATCCCTCACTCTGTTGGTGGTCTTGTAGATACTGGACCTAACTGGATGTTAGGAATTAAAGATATCTTGTTCTGTCATTTTGACAACGTGTGTAGTGAAGCAAACTAGGGAAGCTCTTGTTTTACCAATATATGGTACTCCATTAAAATACATACATAGCTTTTCCAATTCAGAAATACTGTCATTTACTGTAAGGGCAAGCATAAGATTTCAATAGAGTTGTGGTAGGAAATGGTAATTTTGTTTTGTTATCAGTCCCCTGTTTCATAGCCTGTTACCCTCTGCTAAAGGTATTGGGAAAAGAAAAAAAAACAACAATCCAAACAAACAAAAAAACATTGTATGCAGCATTTCATTAATTTTCTCCTTTTTTTTTTTCTGCTGAACAAACATGTATAGGGAAAACTATTTAAAATGACTGCGCAGGGTATTACCACACTCCTAACCCACACAGGAGCAGTCTGGCAATGGAGAATTTCACATATTTCAGTAAGAGGAAAGAATTACGCAGAACCACTGTCTTCAACACAGTAATGGTGTGACTAGAAATACTAAATCATGTCAATAATTTGGATTCAGAGTTGATGCTGGCACTGTTTTTAAAATTAAGTGATATATGTTGTGTACAACATGGTGTCAGTCACTGGACATCTGAAATCATCATAGATTTCTGCTATGTTTCTGATTTTGTATTTTTTTTTTAACATCTGATTACCCCTGACTATTCAAGAACTGCTCCCTTAGAAAGCGCTAATTAAGATACTGGAGAGTCTCATCTAATATTTATACTTCTGGTGTTGCACTAGATCATTTTGCAGTGCATGAACAGCGTCATGAAGAAGGAATTAGAAGCAGTATAGCTTTGAGCCTCAGATAATCCTTCACTGATTAGTGAGATTCGCATCATCACCCCTTCTGAATGCACTCCTCTCAGGACTTCCAAGCACAGCTACGGCTTTTCTACCCAATCAAAGTGAAACCCTCAGTTCACCTGGTTAAGCTAGCTAATCCTAAATCGGCTTTTAGATTGTCACTTAACAACTCTGAGGCACTCCAGAAGGATCCCGCACAAATCCTGTGGTAAATGAGGCCTAGGCTGAGTGAAAATGAACAAACAAAAAGCTTTAAAAATGGACAGCAAATTCTTCATCTAAGACATATTTTTATTTCTTTAGAGTGAGAATTAAGACGTCAGGAGTTGGACAGTTCTGTTAAACTGGTCTTCAAATGATGATGTATGCCTGCTTAGATTTCAAATGATGACATACGACTACATATTAAGCTGCAAATTAATGCAAATAATGTGCAGAGGGTTTGGTGCTCTGTCATTTTTGAATATGTGGATTACTAATAATATAAAATTACAAGTTTTAATAAAGAATTTGAAAAGTTTCAGTAGTTCGTACATATTTGTTGGCTTTAAAAGTGTCTGAACAATCTGAATTTATTGATGAACTCCCCAACAGTATGTCATCATCTTCTGATGAATTTTTAATCAAAAGTTACAGTCCTATGTTAATGGCTGTACCTTGCAGGAAACTGTATGCTGTCATCTAATCCCTAGGGCTACACACTATACAAATACACTGTCTTGCTTTTGGAAGAAAATCATGTCTATTGTAGGCAGGGACCAACTGTAGGCTGGCAGCAGTGTGGCTGTAGCTGCTGATCAGCAAGCAGAATGCAAGATAATTCTTGCATCTGTTACTAGAAATGGGCAATAGGTGCTGCCCAAGTAGGTTTGCACTTAGGCTTCTTAGATTTCATAGGCTGTACTGTAAAATTATTCCACTGAATACACCGGGATTTGAAATCTCATACTGGAATTTGTAGTAAGGTTAATACAGGAAATATGCTCTGAAATTATCTTAGAACTGATAGCTGGAAATTGAACTTGTAACACGGAATTACTCAAGTTTTAAAAATCATCCTTTTGCAGTGAAATGAGGGACCAAGATGCTCAGCACTACCTGACAAATGAAGGCACTCACAGCAAAAGCTGTGAGTGGCAGAGAATAAAGGTCTTGCCATCTGAAGCAGATCACTCAAGTATCAATGCCAGATTAAATAGAAAAAACACACAGAGATCTAAGTTTATTATCTTTCATACTGAATTGTTTAGAAATAACAAATAGAATACACAAACCCTATACCACGGTAGTTTATTTTGTCTTGTGGGAAGTTTTAACAGTTTCTGGGATTAAACGGCTTTCCCCTTCTGTGAAGGGTCTGATGTAAACTCTTGTACTGAGGCTTAAAGTCTTAAGGTTGTTAGAAGTTTCCATCAGTCAGTCGGTACGTCAATGGATAAAAAGTTGGTTGCTGATCTGACCTGTTCATCGCTCTCTGGAAAGATGCCATCAAACTACAGACACATTTGGCAATGCTGGGGGAGGAGCGGGGAATGGGAGAATAGGGTTATTCAGTGAGAAAAGTGAGTTTCTCTATGCATTAATGCTGGGACATTGAGATAAAACCTTAGAAAACTCCAGACCAATTTTGCACGTGTATGCTCATTTTGTAATTGAAGCCTCCACTTTATAAAATCCTAAGAATTACATATGTTTGCCTGTTTAATGGAGGAGAAAAAAATGGGCTGTTTTTAATTCTTAGACAGGTTAAAACAGCCTTTGTTGTTTAACATGCTAGCTCCATGATTTTGCTGAACAATGTATGCTTGCAGAGTTACACATTAGTTCACTGCAGAACAGACCAGCAAAATGTCCAAGAAAACTGCAGTAGATAAAAATCGCTGTTAAGTTAAAGTTACCTCATATCCATTCACCTGGATGAGAATAATAGTTACAACACTTCCCAAATTTATTGTGAAATAATTTTTAAATAAATCTCCTAGAATTTCTGAAAGCTGCAAAAACTTCTCACTTAAATCCAGAGTATTATTTTTTCTCTGTTAACATGCTATGAATTTATTTCCACTGACGCAGTAACCATCTTTTACACTGAGATAGTTTTTCTAATTGCTTAATCATTTTAGCTGCTTTTAGTTGCTTTTTCAGAAGCAACAAATTGTCTGATTTGCAGATGTCATATTGAAATGTCTTTAATGAGATTCAGCATTTTCTACCACCTGACAAACTTAAGTTCTGCTTTTGTTTCTCACTCTTTAGATCCAGATGTATCCATCTCTAAATATATACTTGCAAATATTAGAACAATCCAGGACCAAATCCTGAAACACAACATTTAGGCAACATTGGTTTTTTTTCAGCAATGGGATTCTTGCCTCAAAAAGAAGCGAGTAGGAAGGGATTCACAGCTTGTCTGCATTTTAGTAAAATAGGTTTCCTGCCTTTAGTGATTCCCTTAATTCAGCTGTCAGCAGAGAGTATCTGTAGCAAGGATTTTACCTGTAAGTTGAAGGGAAATCTTCTTATTCTGAAGCATGAGAAACAGTGGCTATTACAGGCCAGACCCTGAGATTAGGTTTTACTGCCCAGACGTTAACTTAAGGTATGTTTAGGTAGTTTAATGATCCACAGATCAGAGGCTGTTCTTTGCACACCAGACCTGCTCTGCAAATTTACAGGAACCTGAAAGCACTGCTGTTTTAAAATATCGGGACCATATTTAAAGGAAGCTGAAAGCACTTCTAATTTACGTATTTAAAAATATGGTGACCATACCCAGAAAAGAATAAAACAAAAAATAATGGTGTATCTTCTGGAAAAAAGGCAGCTTAGCTTAATTAAGGGAAAAAAATGCAGCAGACGAGGTATTTTCAATGTGGCCATATATCTTGAGGGATGTATTAATAGGCCTAACTTAGGCCTTACTGTATTAATAGGCCTAACAAAGGCTTAATGAATGGGATCCAGCTCACCTAACTTAAGATGTCCACACTGGAGATCGGAGTCCCAGCAGACTGCCTATTTCCTCTGTATAGTCTGTGAAGAGTTATAGACAATTTTCATGTGTTATTCATCTGATGTATTTCAACCACTATTTCAGACTGAGATAGCCTGCACTGGTTACTTTCCTCTAAGCACACAGACTTCCAGCAGCAACCAGTTTAGATGTGGATACCTGAATATGGTCAGATGAGACCTACCGTGTGAATGCAATATTTGTCTTCCAGACTAGAATGGACAGTAAGTCCAAAGAGAAATAAGTTATTTGTTTTGTAGAAGTACCCTTCCATGCTGTAGAGGAAGCTATAGTAGCTTCCATAGCTATACTATATGGTCTGCTTTGTAGGTTATGTAAATCATAGCTCATCCACTTCCAAGTAAAGTTTTACCACAGGTGAGAGACGGCCTAATGCAGGCGTTTTTGAAAATGGCATTCAGAGATCAGCTATACCTATCTGGCATATAGCAGACATGTCACATGCCAGAAGTTGATGATGAAGGTGCTCAGGTCAGGGGTGCATCTTGTCGCACCTTGTTTGTAGTTGACCAAAACAAGCTAATAAAAGTTAACTAGGTTAATTTTTATAGCTCTTTCTATTAGCCGAATGCAGAGTTTATCATTCAGGAGAAAGGTAGTATCATGATAGATGGAAACCAAACATTAAGCACAGACAGCACAAACAGAAGCCAAGCATAGGTCACTGGACAATCAAATCAGGCAACAACAATGGTTTAGGAGTGACTGGGGGCATAGTTCAACACGCAGGACAAACCCATTGGTTTGCAGAAAGTAGAATATTCTTTTGAATATTACTGATTAATCTTTTTTTCAGAAGGAAGAGTTGAGGAGTCTTTTGAAACCTGTCAACAATTCATTTCTCTTGTCACATTTTCTAGAGAGAGGTGGAGAACTCCTATCACAAACCTTTGTGGTAGGTCACTCTGTGATAATCAGTATCTGATGGGGTGGAACAATCATGTTACACAATGGTGTAGGTTATAAAACCCCCAAAGAATCTAGTACAGACAGAAAGGGTCAATATACAAAGAAGAACAAAACAGCTGAAAAACTAGGCCCAAACTGCATCACTGAAAATGGTTATAAAACAAGGCATGCTTATGTCTAATAAGATAGATGTTCTTGGCCTTGATTTCTTGGAAAATTTCCCTATATGTCAGTATTGAACCAAGCACTTTGGAATAGCGTTAGGAATTTATATCCTGGGGATGCCATCTTTTAGACAAAATAAAATCAATGTCCCAACTAGTCAGGATTTTTTACTGCTTGTTCCAAAATGAAGTGTCTTTATCTCTGGTTTTCAACAGATTCCAGATCCTGTCATAACTCAGTTCTCACTGCAGTTTCACTTAGACCTTCAAATCTACATTATGGTCCAGTTACATTGTGTACAAAAGCGATTACAAACTCCTACTGCTCTTGTGGCACCGCATCGCTGTTTAGCAACACTGAATTTGCATGGAATCATATTTTGTAATATATTCACAAAGAAAGGCACTGTAGTATGCAGTATGGCTACTAAAAGTATATTCCTGTAAAACGACCATTTACAAACCACTGTTAAAAGGATCTTCTGATTTCTTTCATCTGTTTTTAAATGTTTTATATTTATGAACAGACCAAGTTTACGTGACCTGGGCTAGCATGGTTTCTTCAATGGAAAAAAAACAGGAAGAATATTACCATTGTAATATACTAGTGAATGAAAATAAAACCCCAACAGGATCAGAACCTAGGACTGCTGATGTAAGAGGCAACCACATTTACTAAGTCTAAACAGACACTTGTAGAAATAAACTGAATGTATTGTCCTTTAACGTGAAAAGAAAGGAAGAGAAGGGAAGAGCTTACCATTATATTCAGCAAGCTGTTCTGGAATAGGTAAAAGAGAGCAAACTTAGTGATGTTGATGCCAGCTGTATCAGACACATTTGACAGTTGCACATTGTCTAGTTTATACGTGCATTTGTGCATGCCTATATCTGTTTACTGGCACTGCATATGTTCCAGTTGTTTCTAGCAAAAGGTCGCTTAAATGTCAAAGATATGCCTAGTGAGTATGGCAGAAAATAAATTATGGGTTTTTTTAATACCATCCGATGGTTATCTAAACCAGAATGTACTATTAATTTAATTCCAAGCTCCTAATATGTGGAAAACTTCAATTAAATCAAATTTAGTCCTGAATTTGTACTGAATCTAGAGCCATCTCCAGTCTCTCAACAGTACAGAGATGTCAGAAATAAGGCATTTCAGGTTGGCGAGTTTTAACATAAACTGGATTCCAGGGGATGCTGGCTTGTATGGAAAGCTGTTTTGTCTGGAAAGTTGCTTTAAAATACATTTGAAAACATGGTAAGACAAAAGCTCACTGGATAATGAAGCTGCAGTTTACTAAATCTGTGGCAAGTTTTCCACTGACTTCCTGTGATACCAAGTTTTCTTCCTGTAATTGCATGAATCTTAGGCATTCAGAATCTACGCAACTTTGGTCTCCTTGTATTTGCATTAAAAAGAAAATGTATTTGTAGCATATATTGTGTAGTTTTCAGCTAAGTAGATTTTTCAGCAAAATATAGATGCACATGCATATTAACAGACACTGTATCTTTCTTGTCTCTCAAGCCTGCCCTGAATTGCAGCCTCCCTTGAACAATTCTACCACACGCAACTAGGACTGGCTCACAGACCCAAATCTAATTCTGTGTCCAGCTCCTTCCCTCCTGCTTCAGCACGCTCCTCATCTTGGCCCCTAATAAAAATGCTACTAGTGGAAAACACAGGGAATTTTCACCCTAAAGTACTCAACCTAATTCTAACCATTCTAATAACATGCTAAGAGACACAAATAAAAAAAAAAACAACAAACCAACTCAAACCAAAAAAGCACATGCCTTAGGATGGGCTTCTAATCCTAGAAGAACCTGCATTTCATGGCCAAATTTATCAGTTAAACGGGAACCCGCAAACTCCCAATTAAATCCATGGCTTGGGAATCTTACTACAGGTGCTGGATTTGTTGTTTTTAAGAACTCAAATTATAATTCTGAATCTTGCTACTTTAGTAATTGCAACATGAGATTGCGCTGGGATGTTTTATAATCATCCTTTTCCAAACAATCTCATTACTATGTTCAGTGGTTCTTGGAATAAGCACAAAGTCCAGACACACAGAATCAAAAATGAAGAGGAAGACAAAAGATCCCACCTGATTTTTCAAAAGCTTATATATAGTTTGAGGTTTGGCTTACTTCAAACCCATTCTTAATCTATCCTAACTATTTTGTTCACCTCTGTTTTTTCTAAGATACCACCCTCTCTAGTCATAATAAACAAGTGACCATACTGAACTGAAGAACTGTGAGAAGAGGATCTGGCAAAGTAAATAAAAAACCCTAAATAAGAGCAAAAAAGTTAGGATAGATTAAGAATGGAAAATTTGCATCGCTGGCATTCTGGAAGGCTGAAGTGTTTTATAGGCAGCAGAATATGCTAGAGAACAGAAGACACTCATGGGCATTTTTGTGAAAGCAGGGAATTTGCCTTTGGGAAGTTTTCACGTGTTTGTGGAAACTCACAAGCTTCCCATCATTTTCAGGCATCTGTGATTTTCTTTCTTTTTTTTTGGTAACATATGGAACTGTCACTTCAAAACAAGCCCTTGCACCACTATGAAATGTATATTTCATTTCTCTAATCCTGTATGGCAGCCAGAGAGAAAATATATTTAAAAACATATTGTATTTGTTGTGTAGTTAAAGGGATAGCTTGAGCTTCCTGTATTGCAACTTCAAACTTGAAGCCTCCTCATCAATGAAATAAAAATGGCTGGCAAGCACTGCTTTTGGGCTGCGACAGTTAACACGCCTGGTGCTTAAAACCCAGCTAACATCATAACTGAAAGAACAAAGGAACAGTTAGTTTAATCTATGTAGGCTTTTGGATACAAATGTCAGTATTAAAAGTCCAGGAAAAAGTGTGAAGAAAAAAAGAATCTGTTCTGTGATTTCAGAATATTTTATGGTGTATGGCAGAACTAGCCTTCCTCTGACTCCATCATGTTGTGTATCGGTTATACTTGAGCAATTTATGATATAATCATACTGCAGAAAAGGTTTTGGATATGAAATATGAAGGATGAAAATGTTTCCACGTGGAAAATATTACCTATGTCAATATGCATTACAACTGCTAAGAAAATGTCCCACTTATCAACTAATATTTAAAAACAGTATCGCTTTGTAAAATGATTTTCTTTGAGTTCATTACAGAGCTCTGAAGATCTCTACATTTTTAGTTTGCATAAAAAATAAAGAGAAACATCTTTCCCTCAATTTCAGCAAATTCCTAAGTCTCAGAGAACCTGCTAGCGTTATATATGTTATAAATATACATAAAATACAGAAATGATTATTAATACTTCTTCAAAGCACCTCCAGCCCCTTCACAGTTTTCAGATGAAAATACAAACTCATCCACCCTGTAAGCACACTTCTCAGCAAATATGCATATACTTGGAAAAAATTAGGATTCTCCCATACTTCTTTTCCACTTGCAGAACACTACTTAGGGAGAAGCAGCTAAACTATCCTAAACTCTCAGACAGCAAATGTTATTCAGGTACTTCAGAGGACAGACACAGAAGTTGCCTTATTTTTCTTCTCACGTGCTACCTACCTACATCATTACCAAGACAACATACAGTTCACCATTAACAACACACCGTGTTAAAGAAAACTGGTCATTAAAAATATATCCCAGACAGAACTTGCCAACTCATTACATTGTTTTACACACCGACATTGAAACATACTATCTACGTGAAACTAAAAAGTACACTTGTGATGTGTTAGGCCCAACTTATTTTTACCGTGCTTATTCCTTTGAACATTTCAAACTAGAACTCTGAATCACTCATGGTTAACTCTGTACAAATAATTTCAGTGAAATAAATGGGCATAACAAGGTTGAGCATGTGTAGCATTATTTGCAGGCTCTTCTAAGTCACTAGTTCATAATGAGTCATCTTCATTATGCCCAGAGAAATGCTACTGCTAGCAGAGTTTTGAAAGTACCTACAAGAATTCATTTTTGCCATTCAGGCTTAACGTGCATAGCTGAGTCTTTGAACACACTGGGATGTTTATATAGCTGCACACATAATATAGTGAGACAAGGTAAATCCCCACTTTTCTTTCTTGTCTTTCAGGTATTTTCAGTGGTTTCTTTGTGTTTGTCATTCTATTTGAATTTTGCAATCCTAATTCTCAAAACCAGCTGAAGAGTAAACAGAGAGGCTTTGTGACGTGGAAAAAAGAGGCAGATGAACAATAAATAGCAAATAATGCAAGCTGCTTAGGCATTTCTTCCTTTAAACAAAATAAATTTAGAGTAAAAGCTTTCTCAGAAAAAAAGGAAATGCTAAGGAAAAAATGTGCAACATGAAATAATTTTAACTGGCTAAGAAGAGGTATTCGGTATCTTTGATACATACTCAAAACCCTTTGTCAGGATTTTCTCAGTGTTTTTTTGCTCAATGTCTGTGGGAATTACTTGACTACTTTCAGTCAACAGCTGCTGGAAAGGCATCCCGATGGCTCCCATCTCTGACACTGCAGTCCATTCTGTGGTCTCTTGTCCAGCTTCTCCTGGGGTTCCCTGGGAATAAAAATCATATAACTAAGTAAATCATGCACTTTCTTTCTGTTTCTCTCTAGATGGCAGCATTTGCCTTAAGGACTTCCCTCTAGATGAACATTTCTCATAGAGGAGTAACAATAAGGGCTCAAGAAAAATACTGTCAGGGACCGGAAATTCTTTGCCATTTGTTTTGGTTTGAATTTCATACTTTTCTCTGTTTCTTTTGCTGGTTTTTTTTGTTTTTTTTTTTTTTTGGGAGCATTTGCACATCCTCACATCCATAACTGAAGTTGTTTTAGCACAAATAGTTAGAAGCTAAATACCCCAGTGCAATTGTGTGTATGAAATCAAAATACAGTGGGAGTTCAATTAACAGAATAACAACATGCACAGAGTAAGCAAAATATATTAAACTGACATGGATTAAAATTAATGAGTTGAAAACTTCCCCCCAAATTCCAAACACATCTGAGACAATGTTTAAAGCCTGAAAACAGTTGGGCTAGCTTTGCTTTCAATTTCTGAACTCTGTATATTTGGTATAATTCAATATACTGAAAAATCCTGTTGTTGCACATTCCTGGTTTTCATACAGACTCTGGAAGAAGTGGATTTATAAAAGACTTATTTCTAAGGATGAACACACCTTCATATCTTCAAATCAAATTTTGAATAATTTGATATTTGCCATTTGCTAAAACCCTCATCTCCTACTCCATACATCTAGGGGAGGATCTCAGTCCAGTTGCATAGCCTCATTGATTTACAGGGACTAAACAGAGATCTTTGACTGCGGGCAAGGAGACTCAATTAAGAGACATAATCTACATTGTCAGGGTGCATCAAATGCAGCATAACCAGTCAGTCAAAAGAGGTGATTATCCCACTGTATTCAGCATTGGTGTGGCCTCACCTTGAGTACAGTGTGCAGTTCTGGGCCCCACAATTTAAGAAGGACGTGAAGGTTCTTGAATGCGTCCAGAGGAGGGCAACAAAGCTGGTGAAAGGGCTGGAAGGCATTTCCGATGTGGAGCAGCTAAGGACTTTTGGTTTGTCTAGTTAGGAGAAAAGGAGGCTGAGGGGCGACCTCACTGCTCTCTACAGCTTCCTGAGGAGGGGAAGCGGAGAGGGAGGTGCTGATCTCTTCTCCCTGGGATCCAGTGACAGGACACATGGGAATGGTTCAAAGCTGTGCCAGGGGAGGTTCAGACTGGACATTAGGAAGCATTTCTTTATTCAGAGGGTGGTCAAACACTGGAACAGGCTTCCTAGAGAGGTGATCAATGCCCCAAGACTGTCAGTGTTTAAGAGACATTTGGACAATGCCCTTAATAACATGCTTTAACTTTTGGTCAGCCCTGAATCGGTCAGGCAGTTGGACTAGATGATTGTTGTAGGTCCCTTCCAACTGAAAATATTCTATTCTATGCTATGCTATGCTATGCTATGCTATGCTATGCTATTCTATTCTATTCTATTCTATTCTATTCTCAGGTAGACTACCATGTTTGTTGTTCTTATATTCCCTTATCCCACATATTCCTGGTGCTTGCTCATCATTAGAAATAACGATACATTTTGATAGTCTTTACTGTAGTCTTATTCATCCTTTTAGTAATTCATGACTAGACCCGTTATTCCACAAAGCAGTTACACTGAAAACTGCTTATTTTTTTATTATGAGGATGTGATATCTCTAGCCAGCATTAAATGAGAATTACCTAAAATGGGAAAAATCTAATTCATGATTAATGCATTTTTTTCAAATAAATGCTATTCATAAAAAAAAAGACACATTAGGTGTATGCAACATACAGTCTTGTTGGCTTTCAAGCAGGTCATAGCTGCATTATACATCCCTCTATTAAATTTGTCCATCTGTAGCCTTCTCTGAAAGGATACACTGCAGTCATAATTAATCTGCATTTTTAGTGCATCACCACATGTATTCACAGTAGGAAAATAACACTATCAGTTGTGGTAATTTTTTAGTAGACATATATAACTCATTCCCTATTTACTGCCGTCCACGTACAGTCACTGCAACAATATTTCCAGATTTTTTTTTCTAACTTGTCCATCAGCCAGACCTTCACTGCCAGCTCTGTCTATACTCATACAAACTAGAGATTTTTTTTTAAATAAGCCCCATCTTAATTTTTCTCATGCTTCCTCTCCTCCTCCCCCCAGTTTGCATTTGTCTCTTAGTCCCCAGAGACTTCTTGACTATTAGTGGTTGACCTGGGCTGGAAAGCTGAGCCCATGGATCCTTGGCTGTCACAGCCATGGCATTCCCCTGGACAAGATGGGCCTGCTTAAGTTGTGCATGCCAGTCTCAACTAGAATACACGTCTTAAAAGGCTACGATGTAAGGGGAGATGATGGCATTTCACTACTCATTATTAACAATTGAGAAAAGAAAGAATATGTTAAAATAAAAAACCCTCAAATATACAGTACAAATGGGCCAAGTGTTAACTCATCTAGCAAAAAAATTAAAAGTAAAAGCATAAAAATTTAATGCTGTAGCAGTTTGATCCAGCCTCCCTATTTTATCTGCTTATCTCAGCCTCATCTGATGAATGCCTAGCCATTCAAGAATTTATTCTCCTCTCTCTCTCAGAGGAAACTTTTGTAATTATTTTTAAAAATAGTGTTGTGGAGACTTGATGGCCAAATGCCTATTGATCATGTGGAAAGATACATTCTTCTTCTAACTTCAAAGACCACAGTGCTGTCCAAGGAACTAAAACTGGCAGCCAAAATACCAGGGGAGAAATAGATAGGGGTAAGGACAGAAAGATTGTATCTCAGAGTGAGGAAAAGAAACAATCATCTTCAAGCTCTTCAATTCAATTACAGCAAAGGTACAAAGCTACTGCAAGGTGCCAGACTTGTTGGAATAACTTTTGAAGATAATAAGAATTATTTGAATAAATGGGTTATAAATCTACTTGACAAAACCATCTATAAAGTTACAAAAGCAGCAGTTCTTTCTTAAGTTGATAGGAACAGAGTGGTCATGTTTAATTTAATAATCAAGCAATCCGTGGACATTAAAACAAATGGCATACTCCAGATACATTTTCAAAGAGGGTGGAAAAAGTCATCATATTGAAATCAGATGCCATGTGTATCACACATCATTTCTTCCTGTACTGTACTCCTGTCCTGTCCTGTTTTTTCCAGCTTTAGAAAGCTGTTTCTGTTTCTTCTCCCTCAGTTGATATGATCCAGTTAAATCCAAGCTTTGGAGACACTTGCATGAAACATCAGTGATTACTTGATTTCTCAGCATATAAATCTAACTACAAAACTTACTATGTAGGACTGTGTTATGAGGTAACTTTTCCTATGCAACATTTTTGCCTCAGCTGCTATCTGCCCTGAGACCTGCGTTAACATAATACTGTCAAAGCTGATCTCCATATAACATATTAAGCAATTGTTTTCCCAGAACAACCTGATAAAGCAACAAAAGGATTAGGTAGGGCCTTTCAGCTTTTCGGTAAGCAGCTTCAATGTAAGTTCAACTCCAAGCAGCTTTTAGCTTCTAAAAATCAAGGCCACAAATAGCTTGTTAGATACGATGTGCTTGGAAAGGAAGCTCTCTCTTTAGCTTGCCACTCTGCCAGCTTTCCCAAACCCTTCTCTGCTTCTCAGGACTTTGTCTGACACTTTTACACCAAGCAGCAGCTCAATTCCTAGTCCCCCTTCTCACCACCTCACCTGACCCCTGCGGCACAGGTGATCTGCAGGAGTGAGCAGAAGGTGTCTGTGCATCTGAGCAAAGGGCGCAAGCAGACCACGAGGGCAAGCAGCAGTGGCACTAAGTGGCAGGCAGTCTTCCTGATGCTTAGTGGCTGAACTAATCAGGATAGGTCATACGATAAAAGAAGTTAATCAGACTAAGCACTGTCTCATCCCACGCCTGCCCAATTTTGTCTGTGCTACTGCCACTTCTCACAGCATGGGAGGCAGAGTTCTGCCCTTGCCTTAACTATATTCTACTGTTGCATTTCATTCTGTCCATAACTAAGCAAATGTCCCGATTTGCAGGTTTTGGCATGCCTCAGCCTTTGCCTAGTAAACCTCCTCAATCTGAGCTGAGTGTAATACTAGGTTCTCTCACATTCATCTCCTAAGTTTATGCCACCAAAAGGGAACCCCAAAAGCTGAAGCGAGGGCAGAGGTTGCACAGGTTCTGCCTGCTTCTGTGGGCACAGCCAGCCATTGGGAGAATTGCAGCACAAGTACCTGCACAAAACCCCATAAAACCTGAAGTCCTCTCTTCAGATGTTTAATTGCCGAAACTCTACCCTGGTATATTAGTAGGCAGTCAGAAAAGACCTTCAGCAGG
>NW_008823889.1:175648-179362 GCF_000699105.1 Pygoscelis adeliae
CGTACTAGTGAGGTTATTTTACTACACATGCTGTTTGTATGCCTATACCTTGCTTGCTTGCTAAGGAGAATGTTGCAACGTGGCATTTTGAACAGCTATTGCATATTACTGGATGTAAATGTTGGTACAAAACTTTGGGGCCTAATTTCCAATTTGGCATCAGTTTACTATGCAGTATCAAAGGGGCTATATATTATACCCGCAGGAGGACAAATTTGAACAAGGTACTAGATTTTAATATCTGTGAATTGTGTATTTCTGTTAACTAGAAAATAACCAACGTAAACACAAATTCTGAAAACAGGAGGAATATTAGCCAAACTGATTCACATATACAATGCAGGTTATAGTACTAAGCTTATCAGTACTAATTTCCTGACCTGCTTCACACATAAGAAACTCTTTTTCAAAGTCATTACAATCAGTTAGCAGTATCCATATCTTGCTTTACCAAATCGAATTTTTCAAAAAATTAAAAAGGGTGTTTTGCATAGCTTCATAATTTTGCTTGCCAGTCCTTCCAAGAGCTCTAATTACATTTACTGCAACAGTGAGAACTTTAATTATATAAATATACAATTACTTGTTCAACATTATCCTTATAATTTAGAGATGCACAAAACATGATCTTTGTATGCAGCTGAATAATATATGCAAATACATATAGAGGAAAGCATAAAGGAGAAAGTCCAAGTCATATTTTTGCTCTTACACAGTTCAGATAAAAGTGCTTCAGAGTAACCGTCTATCCCCTGGAATGTTTGATACTGCACTAAAGCTGAAGACAGAGAATGGAGTTTGCAAAGTAGCCACCTAATGAGCGATCTCAAAATCTGCGTTTCTTTGTGCAGCTTGGTACACAGGATTGCAGTTAACAGACAAGGCTCTGTGTCACAGGCAGATGTGAGTTTAACACTCTCTGATCTTTACCAGATGCTCTGAACTGGCTCTGGTCTTGAACCTATGACAGTTTTGCCTATCCACTTTCAGATGTCACCAGCCTCCCCTAGCAATTAAGGGACTGTCTTTCCTTGCAAATGTATGGTTTTTACACACTGTTTAGACGACTGACCTTGACAGATCAAGAACTGATCCCACATCATTGTATTTCTGCTGGCTGAAATGGAATTCTTCATGGTGTGAAAAGGTTATTTGTGAGATGGTTATTTGGCTCTCAGGTTGAAATATATTAAATGCATATATTTTTTCATTTTGTCTAATTTTCTAGTTCAGGTCTTTTAAAACAATTACAACACTATGTGAAACTAAAAGAAAATTATATCAAATATTTGTGTGTGTTTGGGGTTTTTTTAAAAGAATAATATGGAAAAAACATTCTTAGTCTTAACAGAGTGCAAACACGAAGTTGGGTTGTTCTTTCCTGTTTGATACTTCACCAGTAACAAATACTTCTGACTTCTACTGTACATATCTATTAAAGTACTTATACCACCACACTTTTATATGTTCCTTAAGGCCAAAAGAGGTTTTCTTCTCCCCACCCGCTTTTCATGTAACAAAATGCAAAAAATTAAATGAATACACCCAGTACTTCTTGATTGTCATACAAAATAGTTATTGCTTTTCAGCAACCCTCTTCCTTCTCCTCTAAAAAAAATGCTTTCAATATAGGGAACTTAGTATGGCAAAAATTGGAATGCATGATTACACAAAAACATGAGCTTACTAATAACTGTAATGATGAAGTGATATTGAAATCACAGAAGCAGAATTTTGACAGATAAACAGTAAAGTCACGTCCCATACCTTTCATGGGGACTTAATTATAGAGTACAATATTAAGAAGGCAGAAGAGTCTGTTTATAAGACCCCAAAGTTTTAAAACAAATCTTGGGATTGTCTAGTATATGCCATAATAATTTCCATATTCTGAATCTCCTGAGTTTTTTAAAACTGCATTTTGATATCTTGATCCAACAGTTATTCACAGTAAATTGAGAACTCTGAAGCTTTGCAAAAGACTATAGCAGCATTTCTGCCAGTAAAAATATAAGAACAAAATACAGACCCCACTTGGCTCAATTCATCTTTTTTTCCCCCCTTTTCTTTTCTAAAGCGCTCCTTGCTCATCTTTGCCCTGGGACATTATGCAGCAGACTGATCGCTGAAGTTCACATGCTTTTTATCCATTAATAGCCTATGCCAGAAATACTTCAGCTCTTCCTGGAGCTAAGACACAAAGGTTGCCAAGAAAACGGCCAGGCTGCCTGTGTGCTCCCAATCCACTAGGTGTCTTACTAGCTCGCCTGAAGGCAGCATCTGCACGTCTCTCTGGAATGACATTGACCTTGCACGCTGGCCTCTCATCTCTGGCAAGATAGGTTCTCGTCTCCACCGCATAGTGTTTCAGTATGGGTCCAGGTGGGTCATCCTGCTTCTGAAAGTTCCCAGGTATGCTATGGTATGGTTTTGCATAGCAGTCAGAAGAACCAATAAAACTGTAAAAGAATATACCACCACCACCCCCCAAATTGTTACACAAAGGTGGTTGTTTACTGATGATGTTAAAGGAGAGGCCCGATACTCCGTAAGGGAAGACAGCTCCAATCCCTTTACCCATAAATATTAAGACAAACAGTCCTGCATTGTCCATATCCCAGCAGTCCCTTGGGCTTAGTGGGCAACAGAAGGATTGACATGCTCCTTGCTGCCTAACATGAGCAAGTAATCCAGGAGGTCACTTTGGCAACTTGAACTCTTTAGGCTGATGCGGTTCTAGAGGTCTCCCTGACAAATAATCACTCCCCATGATCCACAGTGGCTTCAATCAATTGAGAAGAATGAGTTACTCTAGTAGTGAAAATGTACAGAAATTAACTGTAAACTGAAACCTCCTTCTATGAGTCATGGTCTGTTCAACTGTTCCTATTTTAAGTTGCAGGGTTTTCATTAAAATATAAATGAATTTCACAGTTTCTTAGGCCATGCCCTTCTGGTGATCACATACCAAGCTGCCCAAGTAAGAAGTTCCTTCAGGGGAGTTCTGAAGGAGCATGAAGTGCAGATGAACACCTGAAGAGTGTGATTTGCTGGAGAAGGTCGGGAAAGCTTATGCTGACTTTAAACCTCCAAGTTAGTGGTCTCTTAAAGTCCAGCAGCATGGAAAAATTGAGCTTTTAAAAAGATAAATTGTTGGTCTTTTCCCACATAGAGCTGGTGACAGTGGGCTATTTTCCAGCATAGTTGTCCAGAAGATGAGGGGGTACCTGTAACTATGAAGCACTAAACAGTTCAAGAGAGAAGCTCTCTGAGCTCTCTCTGCTTCCTTTGCCCTTTTCTGCACCGGTATTCATTCTCTTTTGTTTATCTCGTTCCTTGCAGCCACATCTCTGCTACATGTTCCAGCAGGGGAGCGCAGACTTTTGAGTGCACTGAGACACTCTACAGCAAATGCCTGTTCACAAGGGGAAAATTCACCCTTCCCTTTTACTCAAATTGATGGGAAATTGTTTTCATGATATATGTTCTAAACCAGGCCTCTATAGGCATGGAAATTATTAAAACCCACTCTAGCAAAAGCATTATTACAGAACATAAAAGCTATTGCTGCATCCTTTGACCATTCTTCCTAGGCAAAAAAGGGAAAATACCGTGCCAACGTCTCAACAATTTCTGGAGAGTTTTGAAATGCAAAAGAGGGAAACATAACAAAAAGACTGTGTCACTTCATAAAAACATGATGGAGGATGAAAA
>NW_008823889.1:179408-244379 GCF_000699105.1 Pygoscelis adeliae
TCTTACTATTATCTTCAGCATGGAGCTGTGAAGTTTGTGAGAGGCCTGTATGGCATAAGCTGTACAAAGCCTGTGGTATGAATTGAATTTTTAAGCCAAAGATGCCTTTTCTTGCCTGAGTAAGAAAACTGGATTTATACTAGGAGAGGGGTGAAATGAAGGTGAGAAAGGGCCAATGGAGTATAACAGCTCAGGGAGTAACCAGAAAAAAGGCTATTTTTCCCATTATATTTACAAAAGTCAAGGTAGTTTGCTGCAAGTGACTGAACGCTTGCAGGCAGATAGATTTCTTGTACTGGGTCATACAACTTTTTAAAAGTCTTTTAACTTCTATTGCTATTTAATATTTCTATTAAGACACTGCCTTAAGGAAAAGGGGGCTTCACTGTGCTAGACATCACACAAACAGAGAAAATACACAAAGCTTTTCCTGACAGTTTTACAAAGTAAAAAAGCCTTCTTGATTTAGGGCCAAATGCTGTGCCCACTTACATTCACATAAGCCCATCACTTTGTAGATGGAGGATATAATAGAACTAGTCACCTTGTGTTTACAGTTTGAGATAATAATTAACAAACACATTAAGCAACATTGTACGTAGCGTCACTAAAATTACCAATATGAGCATGGCAGCAAAAGGTGTGCCCATTGAGTAGCAATCACTTTTTGTGATTTTCCCACATCATGCCCTCATAATGGAAAAGGCCAAATTTAAGGAAGGGAACCAGTAGAGGAGTTAATTCAGACTAACCATTGGGATGCAAAGCTGTAAAGGCATGGGTTCTGGCTGGTGATTGCCCATGCTGGGAACTGCCCACAGGAAGCTGTAGCTCTTGTCTAGGCAACATGCCACATCTCATCTCCATCTGGAGTCAGCCTGGTTCACTAATATAGAAGTAACCTCTGAAGTACATCCTGGTGTTTTAGGCCTCTTTCAATAAACCCCAGGAAAAAAACTCAGAAGGGGAAGTCTTTTCCACTACACTGGACTTCTGATAAATGGATGTGACCCAAACCTAAATTGCTTAAATTAGTGTCTTTAAATGGCCCCTTCATGGTTTCTCAGCAGCGGGTAAAAATGGAGATTTGTATTTCTCTTAACATCAGCTATACTCTGGAGCAAAACAGCAAACTATAGCTAGTCTGTGACAGCTGGTTACTGAAAGAAGCTGACTATACACTGTGAAGTGTCGATGAATCTTAACCCCCATCAAAGTCAACAGGAACTCAGGGAGACTGAACAAGCCCATAAATCAGATTCAATTATTTTTGAGGTAGTGTGTGCTGATTCTCTGCTGTGAACAAGAACAACTCTTTATCTTGCCTCCTTTCAATATCTGCCTGTTTTAGCAGGTAGGAGGCAAGATGGAGGCTATCTTACTGCTAGCCCCATTTTAGCAGTAAGATACTCCAAGCAAAGCATTTCTGGGGCATTTTTAGATGCTTTGGATATATCGCTGCCCATGAAGTGTGATAATCCCTGAGAAATGTCTGAAGTCACTCACTGCTGTTCTGAAATGGGATACGGCACATACAGTAGGAAAATATGAAAAAAAGGAAGGGAGAGTAAGAGAATGAGAGGGAATTTGCCACATTCTGCCAAGTTTCCATGAAAAACACAGTGATCACATGCTAAATCTTGCAATGGCTGTCAACTGTAATGCTGTCAAGTAGTCCTCCACTGCTTGTAGAGCCAGAGATGAGACTGGTTTAGAACATTTTGGGTACCTCCACTATATCCTATTAAGTGAGAATATCTCTACATTTTCTCTTTATTACCATAAACTGCTGGAAAGAGAACCTCTGCTTTATGTATGATAAATGAGTAAATGCTTGACAGCCTGGAAGAACACTGCTTCTGGGAAATTGTCATTGTGGGAGTACCAACAGACAGGGTGAGGTGGCTGGTAAAGAAAGAAATGACCGGCATTAAACATCCATTGTCCTATCTGGATACTGGTTGCTGTTCTGATAACAAAGGATCTTCAGTCAGATAAATTTCATGCTCTTTACAAGATCTGCTGCCAAATATACAATTTATGTGTATACTAGACCAGACATTTCATTTCAGATCAATGCTGATTATTTAATCTAATACAACATATGGATTTCACATTCTACGTTTTCAATTTTGTGCCTCAAAGTATCTGTGGGCACAACAGTTGGCAATTTGGCCTCATCTTGATTTTTAGAGAGCTTTTAAAACCAGGCAGACATCTTTGGTTACCCAATTACACTGTCATATTATTAGAATAGTTGCACAGAGACACTTATAGACAGGCAGTGAAATAGAGAAGAATAATAAACCTATTCTTGTTACTATCCTGTTGCATTTTAATCTGATAGTAGGCAGGCCAAAATCATAAAACATTTCCACCAACACCAGATTAGTAATGAAAATATTTCACATTCAATTCCCAAGATAGATGTGGCTATAGTTGGCTTTACAGACATCTAAATCAAATCAAATGCAGTTTCTTTCTACTTCAAAAATTCAGCCTCTGAATTTTAGTTTTACAGTCTTTAATAACTCTAAGATCCAGTGTACATAAAACTAAGTCTATTTCACCTTTGAACTCCATGTTGAAATTGCTGTAAATGCTAATTAAAGAAGGCTATGCCCACTTCCTTGTTCCTGTATACAATAAGAAAGTTTATTTCATTTTTCTCTTTGGAAATAGTATTCATCAGTGTAAATAAAACTGCATATAGAAATAGTTTGTGAATACACTGCGAATTGCAGAGTAGAGATAGTTAACATGTATCCTTTCAGCATATACCTTCCAAGAATAAACTATATTGGCATAATGGCTACTGCATTTACGACTGCTTTTTGTGCATGTGTGTGACTGGAAAGTGAATTTTTCTTGTTGTTGGAACTCAACATACAGTTCGTGATATGTTTGTATTTTACATATATGAAGAAAAATATAAAATTATGCTTTTTCATGTGTATGCATATGCACATATCTATCAATCTATAACTATCCTCTAAAGCCAGACAGGTATATGAAGGTGAAGGATGATCTGGATAAAACTTAGCCATGAGCATTACACAATATGTGTTCTATTATCACTGTATCACAGACACCATCTTATCTTCCAGTCTCTTTGCTGACTATATCTGTTGCCATTTTGAACTTTTCTTACAGCTACTATTTCTCTTTACAGAGTTTATCTATAAGGTGTTAAATTCCTTCATCTTCCTAATCAATTTAGAATGGTTTACTAGGACCCTCTGTTAAGTCTCATTTCTCCCCTTTGCCTTTGACCTTCCCAGTATGTATTATTCCTAGTATTATTAAATGGAATTGAGAAACATGCCAAAAACAGTGTTGGAAAAAAAATTTTACTTTATGAAAACCATTCTCAGTCACTACAGAAGATATTCATGTAGGAAAGCTTACTTATGATCAACATGAACATCCTAAAACTGTAACATTACTTGGAAAATAAATAATTTTCTCCAAGAAAAAAGAGCCCTCTCCACACCCCTGCCCCCAAATACAAGTCTGCCAGAAAGAGTCTCTTATTAGTATGGAATATATTGTCTCGGAACTTTATGGCTATAGGGACTTGATGTTTAGCAACTCAGCGCACTTACAACTCTGATAGATTTCCAATGGAACAGTACACGTTTAACACTTTAAAAAAGATAAGTTCCTCCTAGAAAATTTTCACTTAGCAAAATACACCTTGTGAGTTGTTCATCATCCTTCCCCATCCCCCCTTAAATTTTGAAACAGCATTATATTCCATTTGCTTGTGCAACTGCAAACTGATGAAAGTCAACACCTGCTATTGACAGACAAGTTGGTATTAGCTACATGACAAAATCTCTTCAGGGAGTGGAAGAAAATAATGATTGAGAGAAGATGAAGGAGAGGAAAGTAAAAGAAAGGAGAAGAAATAGTGCAAGAGGAAAAAAAATAAATAGTGCAAAAATTTCCTCTCCTTCCTGTCCTCTTCCCTATTGAAAGAAATATGTATTTGTATTAAAGTTTCAGAGATAAAGTCCTTTTCACTTTTCTCATTAGGATACAGGAGCCATATAATTCAAAGTAAACAAAATTGTGTATAGCTATAGATGGCGAATATATTGCAAATTCTAGACAGGGACAGCTAACCTTTGTAGTAATACTATTTCAGTTACAGTATCTGTTTTTACTACAACCTTTAAATTTTTCATAAAGTGATATATACAGTATAACCTACACGTACTGCAAGTTATATAACATTACATGAACATACAGTATTTTTTATATATATCTACTATTATGTCATGTCAGTATGTTCCACATATAATATTAGGACATTATTGACACAAACCTACTTGAGTGTTTCTATTCAAGGAAAATTTTGACAGTTCTACTTTCCCTGAAGATTGGTATACATTTCTACATTTCCATTCTCAGCAGAAGTGAAACTGCTTTTCCAACCAGTGAAAAGCACTTCCATTTTTGACAGAAGACTTTCTCCTCTTTCATAGAACAGAGGTGGCCAACCTGTAGCCCTCAAGCCACATCTGGCTTGCAAGCAATTCAGTTATAATATTTGTGCTGAGACAAGAACATGTCATCAGCAAAGAGCGGCAGCAGAACAGACAATCCGTCACTGGTAGGAGGAAATGAGCCAGCAGACACTACTATCACCGGGTCAGGCTGGGGCTCAGCCAAACTCCCAAGCATGGCACATGTGAAATGGGCTGTGGGGCACACATCACCGTTTGCCACACTCCTAGAGTGTGTGCTCAGTCAAATACAGTTCAGCGATATAAAGATTTGGTATGTGGCTTGTAAGGTCAGACAGGCTAATCATCTTTGTTTTGCAAGGTTAATGCAGTAACTGTAAAGCTAGAAAGGTTTGTAAGGAAATGCCACTTCCCTGTTAGTAGTTGCACAACTGAAGTCTGATTTAGATTACAGATAATAACCAGCAGCACGTACCCCAGCATGTCCAGCCCTGTGAGAGGGCAAACATTTCAAACAACACATTGACTTGATATTTGAATCATGCTCTGGTCAGCGAACAGTACATACACCTTCCAAGAACAAGTGATTCTTGAAATGAACACCTTAGAGTGGGGTTTCCTCCGAAATTTCAAATCAAGTGCACTCAGTTCCCAAATCAGAGGCTCTAATTCTCTTGCCATGCACTCCTAGAACAAAGATACTAGGGATTTGCCCCAGCACAACGCTCACTTAAGTGGCATAGCATTAGGCAAGACAGCTCTATACTTAGAAGTCAGCTCAGAGTACGGCCAGGGAATGGGTGTATTTAAAGAACCTGTTTAGCTAATGCTTGGCCACAAAAAAACCTTCCGAGTGAGAAACAAAACCAAAAGGCAGAACTGTAATTACTCTGCATTAGTTTACCTCAGAGATTGGAAAAATTTCCTCACCATTTTGGAATCAGGGAAGAGGGGCTGTAAAGGTGGAATGCAGTCCTGTGTATCTGCTCAGCTCTTGGTACAGCATGTACAAATTAATGGCAGAAGATACCCTTTTCCCCTCCAAGTCAGACTTCTGTTGTCAATCCCATCTCATTTTGTTCATGAAATGGGCATCAGACTAGAATCAAGCTCAGTCTTTGGATTTGCACCAACTCCAGCAGATGCTGTAAATTTGCACAGAAACTGTCTAAAACTTGGATTGTGTTCAGGTTCTTTAGTATCCTTACAAATCTATCCAGATCCACCAACTCATGTTTGCAGAACTTGACTCATTTTCATCTCCTGTCCTAGCAATATCTACATCGTAAGCCTCACAAGAGCATGATGTCCTACTGATGATCAATTCAAGAACATCTTTTTCCCACCTTAGGTGTCTCTGACTGAGACACCATTTCTCCCATGCAGCTTCAGGCCCAGGTGGTCTGCTTCACTTTGTTCCCTCTGACCTTTGGGATTTTATCTGACTACTCATTTATTTTGGAATGAGACTTTGACAAATTATTATTCACTATTGTAATTGAACGTGTTTCAGTAGCGCTACAGGCCAGCATTGCAGCAAAGTAAATATAGATGATAGAAAAATCCATTTTGAAAGAACTAAAAGTACGGGTACCTCACCCACAATCACCAAAACTTCTAGTGGGAACAACAAGTAAATAAGTTATTGTTAAGCTGTATTCAGCCTCTTCTGATGTGGCATTTTAGAGGAAGAAAAATGTTAGTACTTTATGACCACTGGCAATTCCCAGATATATGAATGCAGTCTGTGTGTGTGCATGTACCATCACATGATTTTGAAGCCAAATATGGGACAGATGAGACATATGGTCACAATATTCTTCTTTTATTAATAGGTTGAGACTATCCAACTTTCAAAGGCCTGAATTAAGACGACTGTCTATCATTCTCCGGTTCCCATCAGTTCCTTTTAACAGTAGAGAGGAAAGGCACTACGCTTTGATGTGGTAGGCTGCAAAATAGCAGTCTGCCCCACCTGCCTCATATAGAGCACTTCACCAAATACTGTCGACTATCAAAACAGTATGTTAAGTCACCCAACTTTATTCTACCAGCAGGTCCTCCAGGTTATAAATACAGGTTTTTCATTTTGGTGCTACAAATAAACTGTAAACATAGCTCAACCAAGGAATTAAGCTCAGGTTTTTACTTTCTATTGTCAGAGTAGGAGAAAATAATTAACGTCTGCCATAAAAAGCTATCTAACAGATACTGTGGATTTGAAATGGGAAGAAAAGGAATGGCAAAAGGAAAGAAAAAGAGAAGGCATTTGCTTTAATCATTAAGCATTGGGTAAGGCTATGTATAAGTAGACCCAATCATTTCTCCTTTGGTATCATACAGCCAAATTCATAAAGCAGTAATTCTAAACATAAATCTACTTCCAGACATGGCATTAATATCCATCCCTAAGAGATAGGTAGATCCCTATACAAAGAACAACCATGGTGCTTCTGATTGGTCACAGAATATCTGTTACACAAATTTAAAAAAAAAGTAAGTAATTTATTAACTATTGTGGAAAATAGGATCACAGGGAACCAAGAAAAAGGAAACAAGTAGAGATTAAACTGGCAGTAAAATCTTCCAGTGAAATTCCTGGAAAGTACTTCCAGCTGAGTACTGAGTAGAAACAGTGTAAAGTCCCAAGAAGCCAAACAGTAAGTAATATTGCAGAATAGTTCTATAAGCTTCAGAGATTCTTTTTCCAAAAATAATCAGGATGTTTGATCTCAGCTTGACTGGAACATGCAGCTAGGAAAAAATTACCCCGTTTGCTGCAGGAATTGTAGTACTGTGTCTCACCAATAAGGGTAACAACTTCCAGTCAGATGATCCCCTTTAACTGAGTTTTTAAACGATGTTGTGTCAATCGGGGGGATACCTAGCTTTTAAACACGGGTAAACAAATTCTCTCTTTCAAAATCAGATGTCTATACTTTAGCGCTAACTTACATGGTATCATTAATAGTAACTAGTACGAGTCTACAAGAGTTGTGTGGTTTTCTTTCACAGTTGCATACAACGGATCAACACATTTTCCCACCTATAGTTCACTTCTAAAATGTCTTAAACACTGAAGAGAGATACAATCCTACAAGAAGGATATTCAATTCTGAATGCTGGTTGTAGAACTTTCTGTGGAGACATCTTTGACAATTATAAAACAAACATTTTTATGTAGAGAGAGAGAAGGGGACACTGCAATGACTCATAGCGATACACTTTAATGACAGATTGACCAAAAAAAAGGAATATTTTGAATTGTTTTTTGAACTTTGCTTTGTGAAAAAAGGTTAGTTATTTTGCTTTTTCATCTTAACTCAGGAAAAAACCCAAACCTGTAACAGTAACATTATCTAAACAAGGAAATTTCAGCTTTCAGCCAGCCCTAGTAGCAAGTTTAGTTACACATTTCTTATTCCTCAATCCCAGTCTGGATGGCTTGCCCCAAGCTCACTTTGAACTTGCACTACATTTTTTTCCTCTCCTTCCTCTTCCTCTTCAATCCCTTCTTTGCCTCCATCATAGATCTAACTTTGGGGAAGTGTTTCTGGATCCCTCATTCCTTTTTTAAGGAATGGTACTTTGAGTAACTGGTATTTCACAATATGAATTTGTAAACAAGCTACCATAAAATAAAAAGGAGGTGTGAACTTGCAGAGAATTTTTATTTTGCTGTAACAACGTTTGTACACAAACTTATTCTGCAGTAAATGGCAAGTAATTTTTTAAACTTTACTAGCTAACTTTCTAATGGGAACCCCCTTTTTTTTGCCTGAGTGCTCAGGAGGGCGTATTTTACCACCTGTAATGTCATCTATGTAGGTGACTGACAGATATGGAAATAATCTTTGAAAGACTATTTCTCTACCCTCAGAAGCTTAAGACCTGGATTAAACCATGACAGTAAAACTGAGATGCTCACTCACGATTTATATACACTTTACTCACTTGAGATATAGGAATGTTAATACCTGTAGGAAATATTCTGATAACTATGACTGCATTTCTCTTTGTTTTAGGGGCTTACACATATGTAAAGGGATATGGATGTGGTTTTATGGAGTTCTATGTCCTACAATTTTCTATTCACTTTGAGCAGAGATTATAAAAAAATGAGGACTTTGGCACTTTGACAAAACTGGGCTATGAGGCCATTAACGTATTTACAAAGAGAAAAATTTGTCAGTAAATATATAAGCTTCTATTTTTAATGATTACAGTTTTTGCAGAGCTAATGGAAAGAGAACCTTGTTACATCTTTTCCCTCACATTTTCCCTGTTACATATTTTTGATTTTTAGCAAAAGAGTTTGAGTTCCCATGTTAGTGTTTAGATTTGTAATGCTCTGCATTCTCCTTTGTAATTTCTCCATTTCTGTTATTTCAGGATTAGTACAAAAGGCACGAGGCTACAAGCACAGCACTTTCGAAGAGGCCTATGTTCAAGGATGTAATGTCTGAGTTTAGGATGAATAAATAATGGTGGTTGTTTGCTTCAGGCAGTGAATAGAGTGCTGTTGTGCTTGAACATCACCCCTTGCAGTGGGAGTCTCCGAGAACTCTTTGAAGACCTAAATTTAAGTTTCCTGAGTACTGTCATGCAGGAAACTGATTAACCGGCAGCATGGCTTGGGGCTTTTGTATTGTTCATGTCCTTTGCTTTGCAAGCAATCTCTGAAATGTAATCTTTCCATTATGGGTGCGAAGGCACAAAAATAAATAAACTTTCAAAAGTTTCAGGACTGGCCATGTAGGAATTGCTTCTTTTAAAGAAGGGGATGAGTTCTATTTGCACTTACATAGCAGAATGCTTGTGCTTCTGGGTTTTCTCTAGAGCTGTTGGTAAAGCATTTGTTAAAGATGTGGGAACCTGAATTTGGTTTTCCTTCTTTCCAAAGAAGTTTGAATCCCTATCGTCAGGACACTGCTGTAATGAGCATGCAATATTTTATTAGAGAGAGGTTTTATTCCCCTTCCATTGCAAATAGAATCCCTTGTACCAAAGGCTCAAAATCACTCCAGTCTGGTGATAATGACACATGTCAAAAAGTTATTTGGTGGGGTGGGAAGTTTCATCAGGTATATTTCATCAGGATGCAGTATCAACTGCAGAGCATTAGAAATACTTGCTGCCATTATCACTTACTACTTATTCCACAGTAACTAAGGAACAGCCCAAGAAGTGGATTCAAACTCCATCTCCTCACCCAGAAATGCTGGCACCTAGTCTTCAAAAAGAGCAGCAAAAGAAAACAAAATCAAAGCGAACCAAACCTGAGAACCCTGGAACCTAGAAATTTAACGCAGTAGTATGTTACTTATGTCTTATTTGCTACTCTGAAGAAAATTCTACTTGTACTGGTAGAAGGGGCAGGAAGAATAAAAGGCATGAAAAAACTACTTCATTTCTAAATAAAGTAGGAGAGAAGAAGTAATTGCAAGACCTTCTCTCTATTGCTAGCTTCCACCATTGCAGAATGAGAATCAGATTTAAAACAGGATGCAAGTTTCTCTGGAGCCATGGGAGAGAGCTGAAGGAGTCTGACAAATAAGGGATTACAGATGAAGGTAGAGATCAGTGAAGGAGTCAAGAATTTCTGAAAAAGTTCTGAGAAATTTGGTTTCTTTCTGTTTTAAGATCTTTTGCCTCTGTCCTTTGAGATTCATCTGTTCTCTTCCCCCCAGCCTTTCTTTCGACACTTTCATTTCATTCTTCTCCTTTCTACCTTATAAACCCCAAGAGACTCCATTCCCCCCCACCCCCCAACCTGACCTAGTGAGTTACCTGACCTGATATATGCCCTGATCTTAAAGTGTGATGTGACTGATGAGGTGTATGTCTCCAACCTGTCACCTTCTCTGGTAGCCTACTTCATTCACATCCTAACACTTGGGGTTTCCCTGTGGTTCCCAAGAACTAACAAGATCTGAAGACAGTAGCCTGTGCAGAGGAGATGGCCAGCCTCTCTGATACATGGGGAAGGATTTCAGCAAGACAGAGGGTTAAAGAGGACTACTGAGTCAGAGAGACGCAGGAAAGTATTTATCTGAGCTTTGATGAATCCAGAAACAGTTTGCATTCTGTTCAGTACAATGAAGATTGGAGTAGCTTTTAAAAAATTATTTCATCCATATCAAATAAAAAAAAAATCCAAAAAAATAGTATGAGGGTAAGGAGTATAGCCTGAGTGAGTTGGAAAGAAAATAATGGCACATGGAAAAAGGTAAACTTGCAAAGGTTTGGATAAATTTGTATGTTTAAGATAAGCATCCTGTTTGGGGAGCCCTTTCTGAATTAGACCTTTCAACCTTTTGAGTTTTGGCTGTCACAAATGTTTACCTCACCGTGAAGCGTGCAGAAAAAGAGAGAAAGAGAGGGAGAAAGAGGCTGATTTATGAATCTGAATTCTTGGAAGGACAAATTAATTGCACTGTGGCACTTCTCTATAAACTAATATTGACTTAAAGAACAGCAGGAAGAGATGAAGACAATGAGTCCCTGTAGCACTTCCATGTCACAGAGGCCCATTAGCCAAATGTGTACTGAAGCAATAAATTTGTTTGGAAAAAATAAATGTACATCCTATAGGTGAGTGCAGTAATAAGCATTTGACAAGGTTCTATCCTTTACAAATACCCACAGGAAAAAAGCTTTTGAGATCAACCTTTTTTTTTTTTTTTCTTTTTATAATTTTTCTTCTCTTTATCTTTCTAAATACTTGTTTTGGACTCCTTTTATCTTCAGAGAGCTTTAGAAAAATCCCATTCATAAAATTGTATACATTCCCTTTACACAGACTGCTGTGTACCAGGCTATTTGTATTAGAGTATAACAGAGTGCAGCCTCTCTGGGACTCCCATAACAACAAGACGGGTGTTCTGCTTAGGGCCATCTCCAGGAATAAAACTTTATATACAATGTTCATTTCTCACCAGAAATGTAGGAAAATAATGACTTACAAATTGATCAAAGTCTCTGCTCTCTGATGACAACAATACTGAAATATTTTAGGAGGAAATACAAGTAATATAAACCTGTACGTCTTCAAACCGCTCTCTGATTTATTAACTAAAGCAATGACTTCTCAGCATCATAATTTAGAAATCACCTCCTCACCTCAGGCTCTTAGCATTTTCACTGCATGGTCTTCTGCATTCAAAAAAAATCACATTAACCTGTAATAAGCTCTTACATCTCCAAATGAGCTCATTAGTTTCTTTTTAGAAAAAAAAAAAAAAAAAAAACTATGGAAAGTGAAACCTGGTGTGATTATGTGAACTGACCTTGCATAGTCTCGGTTTGAGTGTATCTGCAAAAACATATATGATTAGAATTGTCAGTAGCACTTCCTGGAGCCATTAAACATGAACATATCTGCCAATGCATTCATTTGACAGCTTTCAGTGAGCTCACTAGAAATGCTCTGCAGACCTTTTCCCCACAGTTGAAAAGAAATTGCAATAATAGGATAATGCAAGAAGATTTTAAAAAGGAGGCTAAATTCTTAGAGAAATAAAAACTGTGGGGAGTTCCATTGTCATGGAACTAAATATCTTATATTTCCAACCAAATCAAAAGGATAAAAATTTAGAAGATACTTAAAAAATGATATGGTTACATAACTTAAACTTGCGTGTGTCAGCCACCATAAAACACCACTAAGTAAATAAATACTGTTTGGGGGTTATACTCTCTATGAATGCAGAAAAGTGAGAGCTGGTTCCAGAAGCTCTCCTTCCTGTCCACCACAAATCCTTTTCCCACTTATATGCCTTACCATGTGACCAGAACTAATCATAGGTCCTTTGCTTTGGAGAATGAGGAGGACATAAGCATTGTTCTCACTAAAACCCTTTAAGGAAGATGCAACTAGGATCCAGGCAGTGCCAAAATGGCTTGAAACACTTTGTGCACCCCAGTGCAGAGTCATCTCCTGGAGAATAGTGTTGCCTGTACCCTTCTAGCTCTGCAAACAAATGCTACAATGTAGAGCATGAAACAAGTAAGCCTCTTACAAACCGTTCTCAGAAAAAATAAAAAGGCAAAGAAGATGAACCTCAGTCTAGAAAAGGCGATAATGGGAAAAAGAAAGGTGAGGAAAGGGAAGGGGGGTGAGGGGAGGAGGGGGAAACAGCAACGGGCTCCTGATGATCATGACATATCTACTAGTGATCTCAAACATTCCTGAAATTCAGTGATAGGGGATTTCTACACCGTGTGTCATTTTTGTTGCTATCCTACTAGCTATTTGTCAGTTCGAAGTCTTCTGCTTCATCATTTGTGCCTATTTATCTCATTACTATTTCCATCATCATTAATATACGGTAGATTTTTGCCAGCCAGAAGTTATTCTCCTAAGGTGCTTAAGTAGTTCAGTTAATTTTCAGGAGTCCTGAACATCCATATGCTTGCATAGAAGTTAATTTTAAGTCCACTTAAAAGTCCACTTAAGTCCACTTCAAAATTTTTGTCAACCAAGTAAATATTTGTGACTGCTTCCATTAAAAGGCAGGTATGATCATTTTATAATGTCTGTACTGTGCCTGTGCAACTGAGTCCTAACCTGGCTGGCAGTTGTCACCTCCATACATAAATGCTTAATAAAACAATAATAACTAATAAGTAGAAATGTGTGTGTCAGAGAGAGAGACTGACTGTTAATTTCAAGTTATTCCACAATGTACAAACTACATGAAGAATACTGGAAACAGAAAATGAGATTAGGCTTTGTATAATCGCTAGAATCCTTTGAATTATGTTAATAAACTCTCTTCTGTAGATGCCCTTATGGATCTGATGGAGAAAATACATTTTTGGCATGCCTTGCATTCATGTGTAGGTACACATTTTGTACAGGACACACCACCTGGGATATTCTTAGAATCAGAGTAGTACTGGTTTGACCCTCCTGTCCATCAGCTCCCTGGGTAGTACAGGAAGCACCATGTGCCTATAGGCCACTGTGAGTGGGGCAACGTACATTTTCTGCTGGAATTATTCCCTTTCAAAAATACAGTTAAAATGTGAGTATGGACTGTAATGCAGTGACTGGGCCAGAGTGGGACCCAAACACTGAAGAGACCACACAATCACTGCCAACATTTTGCAAGTAATGGATGGGTTGTACTCTCTTTCTTTTAAAAAAGTGAGTCATGTACCTACCTCCAAGAGAGGCTTTCAGTGACAACGATAATGTGACCTCTGGGACTAAGCCCCTCTCTACCTGGAAGGTTATAAAATGTATTAGTCTTCATAGCTTTTTAAGATAAGTGGAGTAGGCCGCTCACCATTCAGAAGCTGGCTATTTTTACAGCTTTCTGAGGTACCCAGGCTCAGTGTACTGTACAAGGAAAGCCTAGGGATTGCACTCTGGTAAAGCTAACTTGTAGCATTGCTTGTTTATTTCTGCACTCAACCCGCAGTAAGGGACCTCACTCTGTAACCGCAAGCTTTGCTGTCTGAGAATCAAACAACAATTCAACTGGCAGTGAAGCAAAATGGGAGTCTGATTTGCGTCCTTCATCATTATACACCCTTCCCCTCCCCCCTGATTTCAATAAAGAGACTACTGAATAGGTTTGGCACAGGTAAAAGACAAGGGTTGTCTAACTATTGCCCAAGAAAAGTGGTTTGTAGTGAATCAACCATGTGGCTCATTAAAACAATTGGGTTAGAAGACATTGAACTAATGTATAATCCATGAATTTCTAAGCTACCTTGAGTCTTTCTCCCCCATGTAATTGCAAAACAGCACAGTACTGCTGTCGCTAAACGCAGGGGAGATTGTATCTTAACATTTCAATATGTTGATTAATGTTGCTGTAAAGATACACTAACAAACTGCAGAATCATTTTACCTCCAGTTTTTTGCTAACTTAGCACATCAACAAACCAATACTTGTAGACAAAGACATGCTATTTTGTGATGAAATGTTCTTAGACATTGTCTGCTAAATCCCTATAATTAGCATGGCCCCTGGTGAATGTCACTGGGTATTTGATGAAACAGGGCATGAACTCTGCAGCAACACCCAGGGGGGTCGGTAATGCTATCCAGAATGACTCTTGGAATTTTTAACTACTAGATAGGTTCTCCTTATCTAGGAAACTCAGGGGAGAAAGGCATTTGTCCGGTCTAATGACCCCTGTTAGCAGATTTATGCCACCTCCCTCTATACAAACTGTCTCTTCTCCCCTCCTTTTAGATATTTAATTTGAGCGTAACTATACTGAATAGTATTTTTTTGGAAGGCATACGGCATAAAAATGGTAAAGAAAGAAACCAGCCAAGTTCTTTTTTCCATTCTGCTTATGCTGTTGTTCTTATTCTTCAAAACACCACAAGAGCAACAAGTTCTGAGGGTAAGAAAAAGAAAAAGAAAAGACAGCATGGTTGCAGCAGGTAATTTCAAGTGTCCCAGTAGAACCAAAAATTCTTATTAAAAGACATCCTGCCCTAGGGAGAAAACTACTCTCTTTCACTACTATCAAGAACAGTTTTCTTTGGCCGTAGAAATATACCCACAAAATTGAAAGGTGCTTTCCTCTGTGCTGTGAAACAGTTTTCAGAATGGTAAATACTCTAAAAAGTGTAGGAAGTTCCATTTCCTTATAGTTCCTAGTTGTCTGCTGGTTCCTAAAATTTACCTGAGATTGAGAGACTGAGTCAAAAACCTGCTGCAAAACAGGCCCTGTAGCTGTAGTCCAAACCAGTGTTCTTATGTCTCAGGTGAGTGCTCTAGCAGGCATAGTGTTAGCTGTTCAGACAGCCTGATTTTGAGAGAAACTCCAACGCAGACCTGAGAAACCCTCTTGATAAAACTTCCATTTAGCCTGGCACATTTCTCTCAACAGTTTTTTTCCACCATTCTGCATTTTGTAGCCTTAAGGATTTAATGGTAGTATGAATCTTGCTTTAGAAAACATCATGCATCTTCCACATTTCAAATGCTGGTAATTCTTACATGAAGAATTATCTTGGAACGCTATCAAATTATTTAAAAATAAATTTCAGAGCAGTTTAATATTAATGGCATCTTTTTCCCCTAAAAAAAATTAATCTATGATAGAATTAATTTTGCAAATCTATACAATTTTTGAAAATTAATCTTTCTCATACTATGAGGGATTGGTTTTGTTTCAGTTGGGCTTGTGGGTGGATTGAATAAGAAATTCAATTTGGTCTTTTCCTAATTTTATGTCCTAAACAGTGCACAATATCAAAATGATGGAATGAGCTGCAGCTAGGGTTAGGGGGAAGGGGGGAGGCTGTCTATTGTGTTAAGGACTAACTCCTTGATTAAACATAGACTCAAAACAAATAACCTCTGTGCGCGTGTTAACTAGCCTAATTAATCTTCATGTTAGATTAACTTGATAAAATGTTGACCTAATTTGGGATTAAAAGATTACAAGTAACATTTTCAGCTGAAAGCTGTAACATGCCTCATGTCAACACAGTAATGACAGAATTAACCCTGCAAGCCCTCTCAAACCTGTGCACTGGATGTCACTGCTTAAGTAGAGTTTGGATGACCTGTAAATGCAGGCAGGGTGCTATATATAAAAAAACCTTAATATTGAAATACTGATCCCTCACTCAGAGTCTCACGGGCCTGCACATACTGAGAAATATCACAAAGCTAAGTGAGGAAGCAGAGAAGCATCATCCACGCACTCTTACAACTGGTAAATTTCTACAAATTAAATATATACTGTGTGTTTATATTTAGATGTAGAAGTTGGAAGATTGGAGGGAAGCTCATTATGAATTCAGTATCATTAAGAGCATAATGAAGATGAAAATATCTTTGAGAAATCTGGGAGATGCAAGACTTAGATGCAGGAAAATTTGAAAATTCAAAACCAGAAAAGCACTGCCAATTGTAGCCCAGAGAGCCTGGCGGCATTGATCTGTGTGTGAACAGCGGAGATCTCTTTCCTGTAACATGTTTGGATGTGATATTTCAGGCTTGTATTCCAAGAGGTTTTTTTTCTGAGTTGAGTCAGAAAAATTTGTGAACTTGTGAAAAGTATTTTGGTGACACTCTTTTCTTTTGAAAAAACATGGGGAAAGAACAGAGAGGAAAGAGAGAGACAGAAACTCTCTCACTTCTGTAAGAAGTTATTCTTTTAGCTCATGCTATTTTTGTCTCTTAACAATTTCATATCTGCCCTTTTCATAGATAAAACTGTGCTATCTCTCACTTACCACCTTGCAAAGCACTGGGGTCTCAAAGATGAGCTAGGCTCTTTTCAGCTCACGGCATCATTAAGGCTGTGGTTCTTCCCACAAATGGGACTCAGAACCTGAGCCACCATCATGTACACACAAAATACTCTTCCATTTCCTCTATGGCTCTCAGTACTCATTTTGAGACTACAAAATTCTGAGGTGGCTATTGAGAAAGTGAGTGTCTCTGGCTTTTGTTTAGGGTGGTCAGATTAAAACCAAATTTTTTTAAAAATGGAGCACAAGGTTGTGGTGTTACATACTAAAAACTCATTTCTCATGTTAGGTCATGGAACCTAACAGAGATAGCATGAGAGCGGACACTTTCCTATGCGCTGCTTCACGTGACAGTGCACAGCTCTCGTCTGCTCACGTGGGCTCTTCTCTGGTGTGCTTCTACCGAAGCCCTGGGAACACATCAGCTCTTGCTGCAGTAGTGCAAGTGTAACCAGCTCGTAAAAGTCAGCATCCCTAATAATAACCCAGGACAAAACAGCATCCAGAAATCAGTCCTTGAAACACCAGGACAGAGCCTGCATTGCTAAACAAACCAGAATATTTGATCACACTATTTATTATATGCACGCAGAGATAAAAAGAGCCTTTGCATGTGACCTGCAACAAAGCAGAGTAGAACTATAGTTCTAGTTCTGAAATAAGTTCTTAAGCCTAAGAATTGCCTACAGGGACATACCAGAAGTCAGCAGAAGACTGAGTTAAAGACAGTGTGAACTGAATGCTGGGAGATGTCTTTCTTTTGAGGTGAGGTTTGGAACCAACAATGGAATTTAAACCTCACAGAATCAAGGACGATACACTGCAGAATAAAATACGATATACAAGTAATCAACTGAGGGAAAACTTAGGTTTTTTGCTTACTCTTTGTATCTCAACTTGTTAAAACAGTGTTAACAATACTGAAGTCATATTCTTTCAGTAGCTTGGATGGTTTTTTTATTGTGCATAGCTAACAAATACTTTCATATAAATAAGTCATGCAGACTTTTATTCCCCTCGAACAGGAGGATATATGCAATAGTTTTATGGGTTTATTTCCATTAAAACTGTATGCCCCTTGATAATTTACTACTTCAGGTATTTCTATGTGTTATTGTCTAACTTTTCCTATACGAAAAAGGGAACAGGATATTAAAGTTTTCCTAAAGTTGCTATTACTAATGTCACAAAGAGAAGCATTCTGAAGTTTTTTATTACACTCTGTCACTTCCCATAAATTCACAACAAAGAAATCAATGACTAATCCAAGTTTGGTCAGACAACTTGGCCCAAAGTGGACAGGCTTAAAAGCTGAGTAACAGAATTAACAGCATTTCTCTTGCTTTTATTCCCATGGAATAACTATTTGCAGCCATAGCAAACTGTGATGTGATTCCCATCAGTTCTGAGAAGTTATGCAAGCCTGCAATAGACCTGTCTTCAGGAAGGACAAACTATAGCAGCATGCAGCTCCTGCTGGCCATTACTTAGGTAGTATTCTTTCCTGGGAGAGCTTAAGAAACTGATTAATTTAAAAGATACTGCAAAATGCTGTGCTAAAGAACTGATGGCTTTTCTCTGTAGACTAATATTGACGTCTTGACTATCATTCACCATTACATATTGCTCTATATTACTGTGAGCAGCTGTTAATTAAATTCCTCACGTAAGTTCTACTGCAACTATGCCTGTATATTTCTGCAGTTTTCTTTGACCTTTGGCCCCAATTATTGTGTACATTTGCTGAGTTTTCACTTTAGTTCAGCAATAAATGAAATAACCACTTGACAACTACAGATTATGGAGGTGTTTATAAGCTATTTTTGAAACATGCAGGATGAAAAATGTCCCAGGCCTATTCACTAGTTCAAATACTCAAGCTTGTGAATATGGATATTGTGTATGTCCACAGAAACAGATTAATAAACAAGTGAATTATCTTAGTTCTTTTGTATATAAACAATGTTGACAATATACATTATTTAAAAATCTGAACCTGTAATACTTATCTTAGTGGAAAAGGACGCAAGAAATTCAAGACAATAAATGTTCCTCATTGTGGACAATTGGTTACAAAATCGAAATCTATCTGTAGCAAATAATTTAATTTTTGTTTGCCTTTTAAACATATCCTTTGCTACCCTAGCACTCTCCTCCAGGTACTTTTACCTTTAAAGTGACACAAACAAAATTGCATTGCTGTCCCAATCTAATTGTCCGGTCATTTCAAAATAGTTGAAAAAACACTTGTAGAAGACTTCTTGATGAATAGCCATAACTAGGACAAAGATTTATAAAGCCACTAAAATTTTCATCTGGATTGAAATTTTAGAGATGGAAGTACAATGTGACTACTTTTGAAAAGCTTGATTAGTTCTAAGCACTGACAACTATGTACAATTGAATCATTGAACTTTTATGCAGGAAAAACATCCCAAAGCATAATTTTCAGTCTCTACAACTTCTATGAAATACTATTACTATTTTCAAGGGGAAAGAGAAGCCCAGAGAGACTACATGGCTTTTACAAGACTTCTAGCCATTCAGCACAAAACAAGAATAAAATGTACCAACAACAGTGCTTCCAGGACCCAATCTAGCCACCCTACGTCAGACAAGCAATGAAACACATGCTTAATATTAAAAGATTATTTAACGTTTTTAAATTTGACATGCAACATGGCCCAAATTAATCCAGCCTGAATTCTACTCCTTGCTGTTGTTTCCTATTAAGGAAGCAGTTCTAAAGATCTAGAGAGTTAGCCAACAGCATATATGAGGTTCAGGGACACAGTCAGGATGAGTTTGGGCATAAACATTTTACTCTGTAGGAGATATTTTTACTACTTGCTTGCTTACACTCCCAGCTAGCCGACTAACACTTCTAAAAGTTTATATGGAAGATAAATGTCCTGAGATTATTTTACGAATAAACTGATGTACATATGCACACACACTTATGTAGCATCTAATATTAAAACAGTGCTATTGTGTTACATCATCCACTCAGCTATTTTAAATTGAGGGGACAAGACTGCAGCATGGGAGCAGCTATACAGAAGTTCCTTCTTTCCCCTTCCCTCAGCCAAGAGGTACTCTCCAGAAATTTTCTACAAAGACCTTATTATGAACCTAAAAATATTCCTTTCTTTTTCCCTTATTAAACAAGGCCACTACCAGCCAATTGGAAATTAGCATTTAACTTGCACAAAACAACAATTTTATACATTGTAATCACAACAGTAACAACTGCCTATGAAAATGACACTTTAGAGATGCCTTGGTGTCTTATCTTCAGATGGGCTCACTGCAGCAAGGGAAAATACAACATTACTTTTAGCCAAAGCTGAGTTAATAACCAAAAGCAAATTCTACACTGATAAGTAAAAGTTGGCTACAGAAATTCCTCATACTTTTCTACTTACTTTTCAAGAATAATTGAGTAAACAAAATAGCTTGCAAGACTGCTTTTAGATAGAACACATTTTAGGGAAATATAATAAAACTGGGAATGTTAGCACCAAAATCTTTCTTCTATCACTGATTAGGAGACAGAAACTTAATGTACCTTTCATACACATTCTATGATTCTACACTCACTAAAAATGAACCTAACTCACCTCAAATTTGATATACCGAATAGCCACAAAATCTGCATACAGATGTAAATAGACCAAGATTAACTCATAGACAATGTTTACTGCCCTCTTCCAAAACCCAATGCATTGATTCTACATTTGGATAATTCATAAGCTGAAAAAAACCCATTAAAATCTATCATATAAATGTTTTCCTGCAAATTATTTGGCTGTTTGGGCATAAACAAATCTATTACAAATCTAGTCCTAATACATTTATGAATTGTTTTACTGCGCTAACAACTCAGCAACAACATAATCCAAACAGCTGTAACTGATGAATCATTTTTTCTTGTATTAAGGATGCCATAAAATGGTTTTGGCATTTTAGTAAAAATAAAGAAACTGTGCGAAAACTGAACAAATCTGCTATAAACCTGGCTAAGAAAGATCAAGGCCATAATACTTTTTACAGTCTTTCCCTGACTTTATTTGGTCCTTAAGTAGAGTTTATTTGTGAGCTTACATTCAGTGTGTTCCTTTTTTTATTATAAAAGAGTAATTGTAGAAAGCCCCCTTTAGCCCTGCCTGCCCCCCCGGGTACCTTCTGAAAATCAAATATGACTGAAGTTCATGAGCAGGAACTATTCTTCTGTAGCCAAAGAAGTAATTGTTAACAAACTAAGTGACATTTGCAAGGACAAACACTACTTCAGTGAAAAATGATGCAATTTTTCTGGTGGGGAAAAAAAAGCTTTTTTTTTTGTTTGTTTGGTTTTTAAAAATGTTTTTCCCCTCTTGAGAAACGTTAAGTACTTGAGCAGTAAAATAACGAAATAACCAGATGAAGAAAAACAGGGAACCAACTGTGTTAGTAATATTGGTAATGCAATTGCTTTAATGGAATGTTGCTTCCAATATTTTGAAGTAAATAATGATCACACAAAGGAAACTATAGAATAGGAAAAGTATGTAAATTATATTCAACTTTATCTTTCACCACAAAAAGACAGAGAAAAAACACCACCCCTCCCCACCCCCAATATTCCACATTAAGCAATTCCAGGTGTTATGATTTCTAGATATTTTTCTCTTTGGTTTGTACTGTACTATTACAATTTTATATTTATCTTGCCATCTGTCACAAGAAAGAACAGATATAGAACAGTGGCAAAATCATGTTAAAAAGTCTGTCCTGGGATAACAAAGAGAAAAGTTAATGGACATGGATTTACAAATTATTAATGATTTTTCTTGTCATTTCTTGAAAAATGAAAGCTATGCACGCTGTCTCTTTCCCCAAACAGATTGCATTTTATTCCTCTGCAGTTTGTCCGTCAGGCTTCACTCTGACAACATAATCCAAAACTAATCCAGAGCATTCAGTTTTCCTTGTTGGCTCTCATGCACACTGCTTAGACAAATCCTGCTACCTGTCAGCCCTCCTGTGTGTGCCAAACAGGCTGCCAGGTTAACCCCTGGGGAAGCCGAGAGACCTGCTGACTTAACCCCTGCTTCCCTTCAAATAATCCACTGTAAATACATAGGATGTTAACAGGCTAACTGTTCTAATCAGGGCTGGATCCCTTAAAATCTGTTTCATACACAGCCCTTAAGAACTAGGGATCTAAGCATCACTGCTGGAAGAGGAAAGGATTGCTTCCAATAATACAAGCAGTAAATAAGCAGATGGATAGAACACACTGAAAGGTTTTAATCCCCTGAAGGAGTTTGAGAAAATATACACATCACTTCAATTGCCCACTTCATTGCTTATAAATTTTCCCTAATTGTCAGGACAAGATCAAAAATAATTTAGTACAACGAAAGGAAGTCTAATTTAGTTACAATTCAGGTTCTCGATGACAAACTTTCTACCCATTGCTTTTGTCCACTTTCATAAAAATTAGTTTCATAAAAATTAGCTTTTCAGTGCTCTAGGGTTTGTTCATTTGCATTTTGTGGAGATCCACAATGAATGTAATATAAGTCACTAGCTAAAAGCGATTTTCATAAACAACATACTTTACAAATAATGACATTTTAAATTACTTTCTAAAGACATACAATTATTTCCCAGCAGTACTTAAACCAATTCATTTCTAATGCTTTAAGCCTGAAATAGAGAAAAATCTGAGTTACAAATCTTTTCAAAATACTCACTCTGTACTCAAAAAAACAAAATAAACCAACGCCTTCTCCTCATTGGAATTCAAGGCACATCACTCTATCTGCTGCTGCAGCATCAACAATCCACAGCAGAAAATAACTTGCGTAAGCACGGCATACCGAGGAACACTTAAAAGCCACACTAAGCTTAGCCACATGAGAAATGTAATAAAACATCGCACAGCTCATTTAATGTTTGGAAGGCATGATGTCGTCCAGGTTAATATCTGAAGTGGGGGAAGGTAGAGTAAGCCACGGGGAGGGCTCCTGAACTCTGCCACAAACAACACTGGGAAGGTCCATTGTGCCTTCTGATAAGAACATTTATTTTACCTCAATTAAATTTCAGGCATTCTCTTGAGAGGAAGAAGAGAAAATTGTTCTTCCCTCCCACGCACTTACACACATTCATATTTATGCTTTACATATACATGCAAAGCACACACCTCGGTCTCAGGAGTCCTGGGAAATGTTTAAATGGTTTTCTTCATTCTTAGAAGTGTTGTGCTTGTGGCAGCTAATAAATAGATCTTATAAATGCTACAGATTCCAGAGATGTTTAAAATACTCTTGCTGCTTTTAAATGCAGGGATAGTTTTAAAATCCCACTCTTTCTAGATGTGTTACTCATTCTAACACTTTTCATATTTTTTATACATGGAAGAAGTGTTAATCCTTAATGAGCTTTTAAATTTGCCCTCGTTGCTATTTTTAGATTCCCACAAGCCCTTACCTAAGCAATGCAGAAACAAGTATTTGGCAAAATTATTAGTTACTTCTAAAATAAACTGATCTGAAAAATAACTAAAGCAAATGTTTTCTTCATTATCTATGCTCTTTTTTCCCCAGCTCATCTCAAAACAACAGTTATTTTGTTGACAGAAAAGTTCATTAAGGTCTCAGACGGCAGTTTGTCTTTGGGGAGTTGACAACTTTTGTTAGGGAGAAGGCAATAGTTTAAAAGATATATCTTATCTCTCTGTCAGATAATTTTGCTCAAAATCAGAACTTCTTTTCATTTTCTTCCCTATAAAGGCATTTTTTCAAGTAATGTATTCATTATTAGTTAAAACAAAGTTGGAAAGGTGAAATTGCAAATAGATTTTGGAAAATCAGCCTACACCAAACAATCCTTCTTACTTTTGTTTTTATAAAATCCTGACTCTCTCAAGTCCATAACAAAACTCCCATCGACTTTCATAGGACCAAGATTTTATTCAGTGTCTAGAAGGCATGAATCCTCCTGGGCAATTAATCGATACACAACAAAGTTGTGCATATGAAAGCACATTCTTGTGCTTAGACTTTCGTCTACATAAATTACAGGTAAAGTACTGATGCAAAAGAAATTCCACACAGTTCTGTAACAAATTTCAGTGTTATACTGTGCTGGTTTTGGCTGGGGTAGCGTTAATTTTCTTCATAGTAGCTAGTATGGGGCCGTGTTTTGGATTTGTGCTGAAAACAGTGTTGATAACACAGGGATGTTTTCGTTACTGCTGAGCAGTGCTTACACGGAGTCAAGGCCTTTTCTGCTTCTCACACCACCCCACCAGCGAGCAGGCTGGGGATGCACAAGAAGTTGGGAGGGGACACAGCTGGGACAGCTGACCCCAACTGACCAAAGGGATATTCCACACCATACGACGTCATGCTCAGCATATAAAGCTGGGGGAAGAAGAAGGAAGGAGGTGGACGTTCAGAGTGATGTCATTTGTCTTCCCAAGTAACCGTTACATGTGATGGAGCCCTGCTTTCCTGGAGATGGCCGAACACCTGCCTGACGATGGGAAGCAGTGAATGAATTCCTTGTTTCGCGTTGCTTGCGTGCGCAGCTTTTGCTTTACCTATTAAACTGTTTTTATCTCAACCCACGAGTTTTCTCACTTTTACTCTTCCAACTCATAATTATTTTTTTTTTCCGATTCTCTCCCCCATCCCATTGGGGGCGGGAGTGAGTGAGAGGCTGTGTGGTGCTGAGTTTCCGGCTGGGGTTAAACCACGACATATACCCATAGGATCTCCTCTAAGATACTGCTTCTTCGTCAGAATACTTTTAATAAATTTACATTTTGCAAATGTTCTTAGGTTCCATTAAATGCCCTCAGGACCAGAATTTTTAGAGAACATCAGACAGCTTGTTTGTTAATCAAAATATAGTGCCACAGGAGTTACACTAGAGCTTACAGAGCTGCCGCTCAAGAATTTTGCCAAATAGCATTTAGTCCTCAGGGATACTAAGCAAATTTATTTAAAAATAACCATACCTCAGTTACCTAGGAAATGCCTGCTTTTAAGCTGAAACATCTCTTTGCTTTTGTACTTACTGTTTTGAACTAGGTTCATAATGGCAAGCAATGTTTGTAAAAGGACTGTTAGAAAGCTACTAAGTTTATGCTATGGAGAAGTTCATTAGGCACAACTTAAAGGTCTGCCATTACACTCAGAAATGGAGTTTTAGCGTGTTTGATGATCCAAATATACATGGTTCAGTGGTCAACACTACAATTGTTTAAAATGCAGTGACTAATCTGTAACTTACCAATATATTACAAACCAACGTTGACAATGCCAGGGTCTTTGTTGATAATTTTTCCTTTATATAACACCAGGTGGAAGATGTTTCCCTATTATTGATCATGCCACTTATCAGCTATTCACAACATATTTCTTTGTACTTGGTACAAAATCTAAACAGTGTGGACTTGGTTCATTAACCTTTTGATATTGGGCAAAAGGGGGAGTAAGGCAGGGAGAAGAGAAGCACTAAAAGTAATTTCATTGTTATTTGGATTTTCATTTTGGTCAAGACATCCGAAGGGGAAAACGGCACAAACTTTATAGGAATGAAATAGCACTTAGAACCTGGTCTGAAATCTACAGAAGCAAAAGGAAGGCCTTCTGCTGATTTAATTTTCACTGGTTCAAGTACTGAGCAAAAGGTAAGTTTCAAAAGCTTAAAAATAAACAAACCCCCTATCTTATAGTGGTTTCCCTGAGGACAGATTGGAAGTGGAGCTCTACAAGGAGTTGGCAGGAAAAAAACTGTAGAAAACAGAGACAGAATATGTCTTGCAGTCTGGAAGTCAGAACAGAAATTCTGCAACAAACCTCAGTACAGGTTTTCAGAAAATATGAACAAAGTAACAGTTTAGAATATTTAAAAAGATCTACATAAAAATTCGGATTCAGTCCGCAGTATGTTTTTAATATAATTTATCAAGTGCAGAGTCAGACTGAAATGTAAAGTGTGCTTCCCAGATGAAATATTTGCATGAATGTCTGAATCTGGTAGGGCTCTACTTGTAAATATGTATATACCAGCAAGTAAACTGGTAAGAAGAGGAAGTTAAGGTTGCAGAGCCAAGCATAACATTAACACTTTTGAATTCAAGCTCTTTACCTAGGAGGCAGCTCATAACGATCTGATCCCCTACAATCTTTTTGTCATTCCTCATCTCCTGCTTAGCCACACCCTGTCCCCAGTAACTTGGGGTCTTCATCGCAGGATGAACCGGTGCTCAGACCTGTCTTTTTTTTCCTGGAACTTCTAGTGTTTTTGCAAGAGGAGAAAAACAGTGATTCATATTAAACATTTTTGTGTGTGTAGAATCTGTATTGCAGAAAAGTCATAGTTTCAATAAAAAGGAAAATTAACATATCACATGTCTGACTCTTGTAATGTTTAATCTGAAGCCTGAAGTATTTCTACCTGTCAGTGCTGTCACAGGGTGCATAGGTGCTGTAGTTCAGCTGCCTCATGTCCCTACATCCTCTTTATGTGGAGTAGACCATCTACATCAGCCAATAATGCTCATGATGCAGGCTCTCAAAATAAACTGGGGCAGCCACGTAAGCAGAACAGGGCTTCCCAAAGGCTTTGCATGCGGTAGTGCTCCAGCATTGATGCTGACTCCTGCCAGGGGATCACTGCGCTGAACTGGTTTGGATATTACACGGCCCTATCGCAACAACCCTATGCCCTGTGGAGGCACAGGCCCCTACTAATGCAGTCTTATGTCTCCTTACCACAGCTTGCCTCATGACCAGCTTGAAGCAGAAGAGCAGGTCCGCCTGCACCCATTCACACACAGTCTTTGAAGCACTTCTGCTTTATGTCTAGCTATCCTCCCTTCCCATCTGTTACTAGCTGCTAGGGTAATACAAGACGCAATAGTTTTCAAGGTTTAGCTGAAATATTTCCTTCTCCAGCTTTTATAACAAAAATTTAGACTTTTTAACCATCTGTTTTTTCCCTGGCAGCTCTGTCAGCCTAAGTTAAATACAAAGCAGGACAATCTTGGCTTATAACTAGAAGACGCTCTACAATTAAGGTCTGTAATAGCGGTCATTTTGGCTTGTCAGAATTAAGTCTGATATTTAGGTGTCTGTATACTAATAATCCAGTCCTTATTCTGGCAAACTCCTGATGCTTTCAGCTCTGTCTCATGAGAGATACCATAGGAATTGATGCAGGTTTCTCAGTTACTATGCCAAGGTAGATTTACTAGTCACTGTGGGAAAGACAGGGATACACTCTCCTTGTTCCCTTTTCTTTTATTGCTTCATACCTGCATGGGTTTTAAGAATCAGCAGGGCCTGCTCCCTCTGGCACACTGCAGTGCAATCCAATGATTGCATGAGCATAAAAATGCGGGAAACTACTCCAAAACCAAATCATCTTCCAGACCATCAATAGCTAACCTGACTGTTACTCACCCCAAGTCTGCTTCCTGCCTTCTCCACTACAAACTTTTTCATTGTTTCCTCCTTTTTGACTGTGGTACAAGGTATAATCATACATATTTTAAGATCAGACTAAATGGTAGGTAAACAAATCTACTGCATCAAGCATTTATTGTTTTGTTCTTTAATCTAATTAATGATACCTGGCTGCAACTTTTTCCATTAACATGATTTACATAAATAATACATGCAGAGCAAGTTAGCATCCTAGTCAGAGGTTACTCACAATTTAAGAAAACACCAGTACTTTTAGTAACTCCCCCAGCACATATACTAGCCATGATCTTTAAACTTATTCTGATCAAGTTTTCACTGACTGCAGTCAAAGTCAACTACATCAAGTGATACATCATGAGAACCACAGAGACAGCACTTACTAAGCAGATAAGGATTAATTTTATTTAAATTAGATTAATACATTAGTTTACATTTTACATGCACCCAAACCCATTTATTTTTGTTCTATTGTGCTACTATGAAATTATATCACAGATCTATACATGTTCTTGGAAATACGCCTCTTCATATTTTTCAAGCAACTTAATTCTAATTACTTACTAACCAATAACAAATATTTTCCTGGTATTGCAACATACCACATATCTTTTACCATATTGCTTTGCAAATATAGCATGAATATTTAAAACACAGAAAAACTTCAGTGTATTTCTACCCATAAAGGATGAACAGTGTATCTACCATGCTATCATCATGCAGTGCCCTGAAAAATCATGGCCAGGCTACTTCCCATGCTTAGTTCAAGCTCCCTCCTGAAAATATGGTTTTAGCTTTGTTTCCTGCTATTTCCTACAGTTTCATCTAGATTTTACAATGAAGGAAGGAGCAAGAAACAAAATTAAATCTTAATGTGACCTTCAAGACAGTAACATGCCTAAGGAAGTAAGTGTGTGTTCTTTCTTTTGCCTACTTGCTCTCTCCTTCCGTGGGCTCTTTTTCTCTTTTTCTTGTGAAGAAGATAATAAACCTTAAAAAAAAAAAAAAAAGATAGTGCTGAAAGACAGTAATGGTTATCACCATTTCTGTAAGCTACTCTGGAAGTCAAAGGAGACCAGAGTGTGAGAAAAGTAACATTGGCTTTATAGCAGTAAAACTAGCCATAATAGCTGCTGTAACTGCTGTCTGTTGTGTCTTTCTATTCTGAAACGTCCTTTGCATCCTTTCTGGCAATCTCACCATTTATGACATAAAGCTTCTCTTGTCACAACTTGTTCCTTCCAAAATTGGAAAGCAATTCCATTCTACAATGACACGTGGACAATGTCTGGCAACCCATCTTTCTGCTCAAAGCAATATCCATTCTCATGCCCTTCACCCTCTTGCCTCAGTTTGCCCTGGCTGTTCATGGGGGTTTCCTGGCAGCTGTAGGAACCTAAAGTGTCAAATTCTGGAATGAAGTTTTCCAGGACTGGAAAATTGGCGTTAATGTTGACCTATGGATTTGGCTAATTAAAGCAATATATCGTAGATATTAATATCACTGGCAGTTCCTAGTTAGTCAGCTCTCTAGGCACTAATTAGATATTCAGAATTCCACTATGTGCCATCAGAGGAAAACATTCTTAGCTACTTTGCAAAGCTTCATTAAAGAAATGAGAAATACGATCTGCATCTTAAGCTGCAGTCTTTTCCTGTTTTATTCAAATGAAATAACTGTATGTTCCATGGTTCACAATAGGCTTACTCTAGCTTAACTCATAAAAGCTAAAACTGCCCTTTTCTATCTGAAAAAGCCAATCAAAAGATTACTATCAACTAATATTGCCACTGCACTTTCCCTTGAACTCTTCTAGGTGCTTACTGCTGCAGTTCAGTTTCCGTTTTATGTTCTTCAATCTCATGGGAATAGTTTGCTTAAGAATCTTTTGGACTAAAGGCACATTCAACTATTTACCTCAATTCCAAAAAAAAAGTTGATCCTCTTACATTGGTCTAGTATAGTGGACTGTTAATTTTTTGCATTTTTGAGAGCAAAAACTAAATTGATCAGAATACAAGCATGTTTACAGGGAGATTTCTGATGAGTAGTTTTATGCAAGGGAAAAGGAGGAGGAAATGGAACCATCCATTTTATTTTGCAGAATAGCCCAATCACACTAGTGACAACTAATCTGAAAATGTTTTAAGGGTACAAGAATCTACAGAGAGAAGCTGCAATAACAAATGGAAATGGAACAGATAGAAACACAGAGTAAAACGTTGCATCATGTCACATTTGCTGTAATACTGTAACTTCAGCTGAGTTCTTAGAGTTAAACCAGTGCAAGGAGAAAACAGTTGACTCTCCTGCAGTGGTGATTACTATGACACACACATATAGACTGCATATAAAAACCCAATCCAGAAGGCCAAATTCAAAGTTTACCAACTATGAACCTGGGCCATTTATTTTATGGGCTGCTACAAAATCTGTTTGGCATTCATGCTCTGCGTAAATGTCAAGGTAGCTATCAAGCGCAGTCTCCATTTTCACAGCAGCAATGTTTCCATATTCTTTTGGCAAGCATTGTGCAGGCAAAGTGTCACAGCAGCAGGACTGAACTAGATGTGTTGTATTGTATTTGTGTATATGAGAAGTGAAACTTAATTTGTCTTCACATCAAGGGCCAAATGTTTTACAGATTTTAAATTAAAACTGCACAGTGCTTGCCATGCACAACTCAAAATGGTAACTACTTCACTTCTTGCTGTATGGTCCGATTGGTGTTCATGTGGATTACATTTTAATATTAGGCTGGAAGCTTAATTATAAAGGATTATTAGCAGATCATGAGAGTATTGCAGTGAGATGTGGTCATGCAGAGTAGAATATTAAGAGCTGTCTAATCTTTGACCTGCTTCTCCGTATCATTTTGGAATCATTGTGCAAATAGAGCCACTCACAAAACTGTTCAAGGCATTTTTTTTCCTGCCTTCCTCTCAGGGGGCTATTGCTGGATCTCCTGAAGCAATGTGATTGTTTTGCTGGTAGACTTTTTGGGACAGCGACCATGTGTTTCCTTCATGCTTCTGCATCTTGCTAAACATACCTTTGGAGTCAGACGGATAATGACATGCTTTGTATGTGGAAGTCCTGTGGCAGTAAAGGCACTTTAGAGTATAGGAGATAACATGTGTGAGGGACGTTTGGAGGCAAGATAAATTATGTGTGGATAGAAAGTCCATCTGAAAAAAGGTCATAATAAAATTACAGCAGAGTGTAGGACCAGTAAAGGCAGTTAAGCTTTACTTTGTTTGATAGGAGTGATCAGAATACAAGCAACACTATTTTTCTGTAAAGGGATGCAGTCCGGTCTTAAAATAGCACTTATGTTGGCTTTTGTCACATTAACTGTGGGAACTCTGGTGGAAATACATTTAGGTACTTGAAGACCATAAGTTCAGAGATAAGCTTGGCCGATACCGTGAACAGCTTGCCTGAGAGGTAAATTGCATGCAGAAACTAAACATGACAGCCAAAGATAAAACACTTATTATGATTAATACCAGAAGATGTAACAGGCTTTACTTACTGCAGCCCCAGGAAACCTCACTTTTACCAGATAATGTTTACAACTCCAATCGCACTCACAGGGCAACCACATGCTTTCTTAGTAGATGGTCTCTTATCTGTGAAACTTCTCACCCATGTGAATTTTAACTTCTGCATTATTCATGTGAATGTTTTAGGAGATTTACAAGTCTGTAAGATTTTATGCACCTATTAAAAACCTAAAACAGCCTGACAGCAAGACAAATTTTTAAGAATGCTGCGGATGAGCAATGTGACAGTCTTCTTGTGAGAGGCTTATGCTATGAAGATTGCTAAATAAACATTAGCTTATGTAGAAGGTGGCAAGTGAGGTTCACTCCAACACGTACATTGTCCCTTGCAAATATCTGCACAAATGACCATACTGCATTCCTCGTCTCCTATACCTACAAATTGATAAAGTACAATTCCATGTAAAATGCAGAAAAAATTAGAAAATATCAGAATAAAATCTTTCCAGCTGAATTTTAGCATCTATTTTAGTTCCCTCTAAGTCATCCTAACTTAGATTTGTAGTTCAATTTCTGAAATTTATCTTGCTTCAGTAAACAAGGATAAGTCCTGTTTGAAAGAAATTAATGCCACTTCTTTCAGCTCAGCAGAAAAAAACCCAAATTCTTTCACTTTAAATTTTATTCCATAACCAGATAATAATCAGTATCTATACTAAAGGACTAAGATTCCAATATAAACCAGTAGAACCCCCTGAGAGGATTTTCTTCAATTTTTTTTAAAATGTAGCACATAAAAAGAGAATTTTTGTATTTTTTTCTTTTTATACAGGGTAAGTAAGTTTAACAGTCAACATATAAAAGTATATAGCAATATAAAAGCAACAGATAACCTATATGGATCATTAGTGGAGGAAAGCAATTCCTATAATATTTGAAGCATTTTGAGGTACTAGACCTATTCTACAACACTAATTCTGAGTAGCAGTTACAAAAAAAGGTTTTGCTTCCTGAGGGTTATAGATTGGACCAGAATGGTATTCTGACAATGACAAAATTAGTTAAAGAAATTCATGAGAGGACTCTTGAACTTTTTAATGGTGTTTTTACAAAATTATTTACCTATCAAAACCGTAGTGTACCTAAACATAAGCCAGGGAGAAGATCTCACCCTCTTCTCACACATACACACACAGACAAACAGAGGCTGGATAGTTGAAGGAGGAAGTGCCAGGGAACAGATGCCCTCCTAAAAATGCTCCCAGAGCCAGGAATCTGCCCTCACTCAGCCAGGAAGACAGGCTGACAGTGGTGACGAGACATGAGCAAACTCAAGGAGAGCAGCTACAGCCCTTTCTGTGTGGCAAATGGAAGCAGAAAGCAGATTGATAAGAATGATTCTGTCACTCTGGGACTGCTCTCAATCAACATAACCAGTGCTTGAAAAACCATGAGCAGCTGGATGACTGGAGGCTGGAGACATCTCCCCTCCACCCCTTCATCCCTCCAGCCCTCTCTGACCCCACACCATCTGCGGGGCATCCTGCAAGTGGGGCTTGCCTGCGACCTGGGTCAGACAGGGCTGATGTCCCCATGTCACTCCCAGGCCCGTGAGAGTGTCCAGGGAGGCTGTTTTAGCCGATTTTAGTATAGGAAAGCTGCACGTAAACCAACGTCTTTCCTACCAGTCTCCAACAGTCCGTCTGAAACACTGAAGAGTCTAGCAATAGCTGATGTTTTTGTTTCTCTGACTAAAAAAAGGCAATAAAAAGGAAACCAATCTCAGCTTGACCTAAAACAAATCTTTTATTTTAATTTATTGAGGAAAAAAAAAAGTAAAATTTCTTTGATTCAACAATAACAAGAGAACTATTTCTCCTTGTTTTCTTCTGTTTGGGATTGTCAACGTTAACCGCTTTTTCAGAAAGTTAAAGCACCATAAAGAATGATATAATTCTGAAACCAAAATCCAGAAGCATAGTCACACACTTATCTCTTTCCTAGTCCTTCCCAGACTGAACAGGCCAAAACTCCCAAACAAATGCAACCCAAATTTATTGTGGTTTTAATTCCACAGACCCATCTCCTGTGTGACCCCCCAAGGTTCTCTCTCTCATTTTTATTTTCTGGCCAGTGAAGTACTCACCAAAACAAAAATTAACTCAGTTCCAATATTGGTCTCTTATGACAGCATGCATGTAGCAGCAATGGAGAAGAATCCCATGAGACAAACTCCAACATTGTACTTAGATCCAACAATACACTATCTCCAGACAATAAACCACATGTAAAATTGGATTTTATTTATCAGCTTAGAGAATTGCTTTAATTTCAAAATCAAACTATTCCCTTTGGGTAAAATAATATTGAACTTGTATCAAAGCCCAGATAACCATATCATTGCTTCCTGAATGTACAGTCCTCAAATTTTTATGCAAAAAGAAAGCAGCAATAGATAGCAAAATCCAAAGCAACGAGTCAAGGACGCTATACCTTTTTTCCCTTGATGCTTCTCCTATTCTTATTTTTTAACCTATTTTAACCAGTTCTAATAATCTGTAAATATATCTAAGAAATTGGTTAGACTAGTAGTTAATAATGATTTATTTTTTTTAAATGAAAAGTTTTTTTTTCTCCCTCCCTTTAGGAATATGTCAATTTGGCAAAACAATCCCGTGTTCCCTGTCTTTGTGCACTAGTTTCAAAAACATTTTCAGTGGGGAGGCTTTCTTAGCATGATGCTAAACTTCTGGTCAAAATGGGCCATAAGATCCACCGGCTAGACAGTCAGTGGCATAACAGCTAAGGCATTAACCTGCTATTCTAGAGCTCAGCCTCAAACTCCAGCTTTGTACATCAACCTAGCATCCTGAGCCTCATTCCCTGCTTTCTCCTGAATTTTGTTCCTTGCAAGGAGCAAAATCTCTTGAAATTCAATCAGAATGTGTCAGATTCTTCATAAAACAAAATGCTGTAAAGTTTATACAAACCATTTCTCTCCAAATAGAAACAACATAGTATATAATTTCCTGGCAATAACTAAACTCCAAGACATTTTTTTCTTAATTAAATTAGGCATTAAATCACTGCAGCAGATTTATTTTCCTGTTTGTGTTTTTTATTAATTAAATCTGCACCATCTGCCTCTGTTTACCTGTTTCACAATCCTTTCATCTAGCATTGTATGTTTATATTTTAAATGCATATTAGCTTTCATGATGGATTTTGTAACTGCAGAATGGTAGCTGCAAAGACAATTGTCATAAAAGGATACCCAGATGCTACAAAATAGCAGCACAGAAAGCACCACAGCACAGATAAGGGACAAAATCATGTAACAGAATAGGTAATCAAAATAATGCTTCATTAAAGAGAACACATTTAAACACAGCGGCATAACACTTAGAGACCTTCTCTTCCACATGAAGAGGGATGTGGCATTAATTTAGATACACTCACATTAATAATTCAGAATATAAACAGAAGACATTTCAGATCTGTGAATCTAACAGATAAAGCACACTTCTTACTAAAATACACAGATCTCTCCCCAAATGGATATTAAATGGTTATGTATCCTGTAGTAGCATGTAAGTTACAGAAAAAGCATGGGTGTGTCTAACATTTACACATGGACTTGAGCTGACTCTCATTATCTGATATCAATTTAGTCTTTATTTCTAGATTTTTTTTCTCTCAGTGTGAACAAAAATATTCCTCTTGAAATTTCCTCTTGAAATTGCATATTGCATCTCTAAGTACCTGGATCATTATATGAAGTACTTAAGACCAGACTAATTTATCCTATTGCATTTCAGGTGGTCCCATTCTCCTCAAATGACTGAAGTCAAGCACTGTTTGCTTGACTTAACAATCTTGTAATGTGCTTTCAGTATGAAAAAATACAAAGTATAATAACTTTTAATGCTGAATGGCTGAATAACAAAACCTTCTGTTCTGATGTATGTCACTGACTGATAAATTATGAACTTTCACACAGTTTTAAACTATGATAAGATATACTGGAGTTCAGCAGAAGTTATCTATTGCAAATTCATTTCTCGCAAAATTTCTGGTTTTGTCAGGTAACCAATTTTTGATGAAGTTACATAGGCATACAAAACTCATGTTAAGAGTTTAGATCATTGTGATCTGATGCAACACAATAAAGGAACAGTCCCCATGATCCTCTAGAGGATACAAGTGATTTCTAGAGGTATAGGTCGTAGATTTAATGGTAATAGATAAAGAAAAGCCTGAGATTGTAGGTGAATAGTTTCTCAACCAGTGCTGATGGACAGAAGGTATACAAAACCCCACATCCTTTCTTTCCTCTTTTTATACAACTCAGTGAAATTAACTTTTCATTCAGTTTAGTTTGGAGGAGACTAAGGCATTTTAGTTGGGTTTTTTTTTAAGATGTGGAAAGATAATTTTTTATCTTTCAGCTAAAATGTAGAAGCCCCCTTAAAAAACAAACCCAAACCTCTCATCAAAATAACTGGAAAGCAGAAGCTTTAATGTAAAACTTTCATGCAGCACAGTTCATGTTTTCATTGAGCAGCTCCAAGGTATCATGAAATATTAATGAGTATGTGTTTGCAGGTGATAAGAACTGTAAGCACACATAACAGTAAAATTACGTATGAGTAACATTAATTTATCAGTCCTGTCCAGCCCTTTCTCTAACAATCCTCTCCAGGCCGTTTACAACTACAAACCCAAGTTTCTTAGCTACAGGTGACTGTTATTAATAATAGACAGAGACACACAGAATGAGCTTCTAGAGAGGCATTATCTAGTTTTCCGTAATACCATTTTGGAGGAAAATTCCACTGAGCAAAGGCCATCCAGTGGGCAATGATCTGTCTGAGCAGTTCTCACATCACTGCACATTACAGGTAGAAAAATGACCTTGGTATGTAACAAATCCAAGTCTCCACACTGATCTGGAGAAAGAGGAAAGTTTAAGGATTGTGCTCTGGCTCCTTATCAAGTTTAAATCTTTACCAGACAAGATTCCAGTGGAATCCAAATCTGCAGGTTCTGAAGGATCAGCATTTCTTCCAAATTACCCTCAGACAGCTTGAGACAGGTCTCATTTCACTAAACAAGTGCAAGCCATCCTTTCAGTGTGCTGTTTCCATGTGTCCTGAGCTGTGATGTACATACCACAGCCATTCTCGCACCCCCAGTCAAAGCGTCCCACAGGTGCAGCTACGGCCCTGTTGTTCAGCAAGTCGGCCAACCAAATTCTTTCCTCCCCCAGTGCAAGGATCTTGTGCTCCTCTTGGCACACAGGAGGTTTGAATGCATACTTTTCATTAACTCGATTCATCAGTCCATTCTGAACTGTCTTACTCTACGCATAAAGAAAAGCCAAACCTTCATACGTCCAAGCTCTCTACTTCATCACTGGCCTAACAATGTCTTAAGCTCAGTTCATGTCCTCCTGGGTAAATATACATGCAGGTTTTGTTTCTGCCTACCAGATGTATTCTTACTTAAATGTGGAATCATTCTAATTTAGGGCCTAATCCTGTAAAAACTTGCCACCCTGCCTTCTAGGCCTTGCAAGACTTTTTTTATTTATTTTCATCATAAGCACCATAAGCCTGTCAGCAGCTTTTTGAAAAATTGGGCTTTTTGAGTAACCAGAAATTGTTTACTAAATCTTAAAAGGACAGTCCTGGAACTGTATTTTTTTAATTTACTTACAAAATCTGACATTATATTAAGAATTCTGATTTTTTAAGTTAAGAATCAGTTCTTTCTTCTTCAGTTGTACTTAAGGAGTCCCACTGATTTCATTAAAGATCTGTGGAAGAATATGGGACAGTAATTTTAGCTTGCACAATACGCTATTCTTCCGCTAAAAATCTTGATTATTCATTGACTTTGTATGCATAATCTGCATTTTTATCATAGGCAAGAATAAACTGATACAAAACCTATACCTCAAAAACTCTCCAGATTTGAGGCCAGCAAAACCTGAATCTAGCTCTGGATAAGATATTTTGTGACTTGAGCCAGGATTAAAACTAAAAATAAAACAGATGTAATGATTAAGTAATTGGTTCTCAGCTATGCATGCGATTAATATCTTTATTCACCATTTCCGCTTCAGCTTAAATGTATAAACCAGAAAAACAAACATGAAAATGCTAATAATCATATCATTTCGATTTACAGACCTCCAGGCCCCAGTTAGTGACAGAAGAACTCTGGAGCACTTAAACAACCTGTCGTTCTACTTCCCCTCCTAGAAATGACACCTCCCAACATGGTTTTGAGCTAAGCTAAAGTGTTCAGCATGGCAAATGGGCAGAATCAGACCCTCATTGACTTCAGTGAGAGATTAGAAAGCCAAAAGAATCTTATTGACCCCAATATGCGAGCATAAATTAGACCTACTACACATACACCCCCAAATTAGCATACGAACACATAGGCATGCAAATCATTGAACATGGTAGGTGGAGACTAGGTTCACCGCAAATCAGCTTTCTGTACAAATGCAAGGCCCAGCACCTCCAGGCCTCTGGAGACAATCCTGCTTGGAAACCTGCAGGTTTAAGATCCGGAATTCAGAACTCCAACAGAAGTGCACAGGGGATGTACAGTAGCTGCAACATGTCTGACATAGCACTTGTGCACTGAAAATCGATCGTGGAGGACTGCAGGGCCTCATTGCAGGGCACTATGGCCCCCTGTCTCAAAGGAGAACTGCTTCCAAGACGAGTAGGTATTTCTAAATTATTTCTAGGATTATTAAAGCATGCTCTCCATACCAGATGTGAGCTCTGCAGTGGCAGCTGAACTCTGCAAGTCTATTGGAGTGCATTAGAAGAGTGGGGAGCTCTGTGACCACAGGAGGAATGTGGGGCTTGCCCATTTCTGCTCAATTTCAAACAGCACTTCTGTGAGTGTTTAGGAGACAGAGACATTTAGTTGTACATTTTTCTTTCTCCTCCCTTCACCCTCCCCCTCATCTTTATTATAGTAAAGTGTTTCATGCATTCACCACAATATTTCCTTTAACAAAACTCTTCCTGCTGCCTCAGAACCACTCACAACCTGGCACTTGGGGAAAATTTTAGGCCATTGTACCACATGCATCATGTCTAAAAATAAATCTATGAGCTTTTTGACTACAAAGATAAAAAGGTCATCCTTCCTCTGCACAGCCTTTTGTTCACATTTGAAAAAGAGCTGCTGTGAAATACTACTGTGTTAAGTCTGTTGTGAAATGTCTGTAAATGTAAAACTGATTCAGACCTGCCAATTAATTTCATCTTACCATAATTTTACTCAGCTTTCAGGCAACAGAATTTCCTATAATGCAATCAAAATCTGAGCCATTGCTTTTAATGAGGTGATGCACAACCTCTCTCTCTCTCATTCCTAAGTGTTACGCTGTTTTTCACAATGAATTTATTAAGGTGAATGGATTTATTTCTGGGCATAGGTTTTTTTACTTCACATATTTACGTATCTATTAAAATACCGTATATGTGAGTGATAACAGTATCTTTGTGTAGACTTTTCATTTTTGCTGATTTTACTCTGAGAGTCTGGCTAGCTTCACAAAGTATCCAGATAAGGAAAATTGCTCATGTCTTATGAACTGAGTATCTCACAGAAACAAGTTCTGCCAATGGCTTTTGTGTATTTGTGCCAGTAAATTGTAAAATACTTTGAATTTATTATTTAAATTTGAATACACTATTAAAAAAAAAAATTCCAGTCAATAAAGAATACAAACAAATTATCAAGTTTCAGTTTGGGCTGAACAAAAAAGGGTTAATTTGTGCTAGAGGTAGCTGATGTTTCAAATTTATAGAAGCAGCCTGACTTTTTTCTGGACAAACTAATCAAGTAAGCATGTAAACAAAAATCAAGATTTTTCTGGATGTTAACAAAGCAGTGCATCATGGGGTACTTTAGAAATTATTTAGGAAGGTTGCTCCTTTTAATTCCTTTCGAAACCAAGCATTTCTAAATAAAAGCTACATGGGCTCTTGAATGAATTATGGCCTTTGTCAAACATTGCACTGCCAGGTCACAGCCCCCCATGAATCAAACAGGTTTCAAGAAATCTGTAAACTAGTATTTCACTCTCATCAGAAACACAGACTGCTGTGGGATGGGAGGTTTATAATTAGGACATTATTTTTTGGCGACAAGACACAACCAGTCTAAATGACCCATGCTTTGAAGGTGGAAACTGTGAATGACAACAGTAATGACAAAGAGTACTATAAAAGGACTAATAACCAGTTGAATGAAATCCTATCGGGAGTCTGACTCCCCACTGCTTTGCACCATTTCCTAGTCATAGACATCACTAGAAAGCCAGTATGAAATGCTATCAAATTAGATAGGTTTTTACACTGATTTTGCACTGATCTCTCACACTAAAGGATGGACAAGCAGTTCAGATTTAGATTTAAATTTGTTTTGGCCTTTCTCATATTTGAGTGAGATATATGTTGTTATATAGATAGGCGGTTTATAGATAAAAGAATGCTATATATAGATACACAAGATTTAAAAAATACATGTTTTAAATATGTATCTACACACACGTGTGTGTAGACCTTCTTTATTGCTGAGAACTGAAGCTTTAACAAATCTTTTTTATACAAATAAATGAAGAGCAACTTGAGTAACTGGCTTTAGTCTGTACCTACTGGATAATTTCCGTATGTTTGCTTCCAGTTTTAAGCCATGCTTGCATATTATTACCAGTGACAGTAAAGCACACATTTGTAGGTAATGCTCTAATCTCACAGTCAACTCCAATAATCTTGCACTGTGACAGACTTCTGAATGAAATTGTTTTACAGTCGATATGTATGTGAAATACAATAGTAGTGTATGCATGGCAAAAATTACAGCAGCATAATTTAGGCGGAGTAAAAGGAAAAGCGTAATTAGTCAATGGTATGCAAAACTTTGCTAGATGCTCCCACTATTTCACAGACAAAAACAGGTTTTTGCTGCAAAGAGCCTGTTCTCTAAGCCTTTGTCTCCAGGGGGAACTCATTCTTCAGGAATTCAGTGCGACTTTCCCATGTTGTCAATAATACATACACATTTTCTGTGTGAGCAGCTCTCTGCAGCACTTTTTACTCTGTTTTGAAAGTGGGATAAGCCCTCCTACCTGGAACTAATCTTATTATTATGTGTGCCTGTGGGGAAGCTAACATACCATAGCTGATACTCCATACATTCCCAGTTTACCTAACTATATAGCAACTTCCCTATGTAGAGAAACTGTAAAACCATGGAAGAAGACATAGGAAAGATACAGGCTAAAGATTTTCTATTTGAATTCAATTCCTATTTTTCTGCACTAACCTATAGGCTTCAACCCCTTTAATTTTTACGTGTTTTACTCACACGATCTCCATGCTCTTTGTTAGCAAGCAATGTATCTTCTTTTTATTAACTGAATAAATTACAAGACTCCAATCCAGGAGAGTATTCGTCATCATTGCTATGTTCTGCAAAGGCTTTTGCAAATAACTGAGTCCACATTAATAGACCTATAGACTTGCATAAATACATCCAGAGGCATAATGTATTCTCATGATCTAGTCCTTTATATTATAACCTAATTTATGATCTAGTCCATTACATTATAAAATCCCTCACACTGAAGTTGGTTAAATAATGAACAGACAATACCTGTGAATAACGGGGCAGGTTCATTCTGTCCTTTATTCAAGGACCACGTTACCTATTTGTAAGCAGATGACTAGTGATTATTTACAGTATCCAGAAAGCTCTCTAATCATTAATCTCAAGGAACATGCATAACCAGAGAGTGTTAGGGCATAATGCAGTATTGTAAACTAATGCACAGCAGAAACACTACATAGACGTCTAGGAATCATTCGTACACCTTCATCCAAGCTGTTTGATTAATACCGCTGAGAGCATTAAGGCTAGTTTGTGAGTGACTGATTCACAGATGGAAGACAAAAGCGCAACAGAAACACTTAGCAGGTTTCGATACCCTGCCTTCACACCGCATGGAAGTGGACACCAAATCACAGAATGGCTGAGGCTGGAAGGCACTTCTGGAAGTCCGTAGTCCCATCCCGCCGCCAAAGCAGGCTCAGCCAGAGCAGATGGCTCAGGGCCTGCCTCCCCCAAATCAAGTGTTGTTCTTTTTTTTTTTTTTTTTTCTCCTCCTCCTTTTCTTTTTCCCCCTCTCAGCATTTGGAGTTCTTTTGATTTCCCTTCTCTTGTTATGAAATGTTAAACTATGTTCTGGTGGAGAACTAAAATCACATTTGAACCGCAGGAGTAGCTTACTAAAAAAGCCCTGAAAACTAGGATTCTCACTTTATCACATTTAGAATGTCAAACATTAGGTAAATAAAAAGATATTATGAGACTTGCAATATAGCCATGAAAAATGGCCTTACAATACAGTTCAAATAGATGGAAATTTGCATATATCCAGTGGTCTAAATAATGTGACTAAAGCCAGTCTTTCAACTCCTATGTTTCATATTACGTCTCATTGGACCCAAGAGACAGAAGAAGTATTACCTTTCACCATGTAATTTCACACTGAATTTCAGAGGAAAAGCTGCAGTTACAAACTGGGTGGCATGAATTCAAGAAAAAGATTCAGTGGACACTGTGAGGGTTTGGGGATAACTTTTCTTGTATTGAAGCTCTACCAACATCTCCCACTTATAACAACACATTTCATTTCCTTATGTTTCACAACTGGATAATCTTTGTTGGACCAGCAGGTTTTGTTTGAACAAATGAGAACTTGCTCAGAAAGAATCCTCTGAGAGACGCTCGCTCAGAGAACTTAAAGGAAAAAAAAAGACAAAATGAGGTTCAAGATTTAACTGCATTTAGAAGAGGGCATTTGTCCACAGCCCAATGTAACTGTCTTAGTCCAAATTAGAATAATAATTGAAATGACACCATGAATACCACGTCATTGCTCTAGCGTATAAAATTCTGGCAGTAAACCAAAGTCATTCAAAATGGGGACAGTACCATTAAGTACTTGGCCAGTAGTGAAAAGATCCAGCATCACTTAACTAAATAAATTGAATTTGTTTTATATAAAAATAATCCTTATGAGATCTTTAAGAAGCCCAAACACATTTTTTCATCTGTACAAAAAATCTGTCCTTCAGCCCTAAAGTGATTTCCTACCTCCCAATATGGCAAGGCTTCGGACAAACACACAGACAGATAAGAGACAAGCAAAGGCCCAGTCCATGAAACTGTATTATGAGAAGAACCCTGCTGACATCAGTGTAGCAACTTGCATAACATAGGCAAGTGCTTGCAAGCACATGTGCAGATACCAGGTGTGAGGAGGCCACCCCACAGTCACCACCATGGCTGGGCTAAGAGGAGCTCATTTAAGCACAGGTCATCTTGCACCTCTGTTTGTCATGAACTAGAGCTGAGTTCATGATGTGCTACCCAGCATATGGCCACAATGAAGTCTTTTCCCCGCTTGCCCCCAAAGGATCCAGGGCATGTTTGCAGATTCAAAGTTGGTTGCAGGAAGAGCTTTCTAAGATGGGGGTAGAATGGACTATCTCTCACCCCTCCCCAACTCTGCAAGGCTCCAATAACTGCTTTAACTTGTGCAGAGGGTCAGATGGACACAGGGTAACCTCATGAACTGAAAAATACAAGCCACCATCAATGAGCCCTCACATCTGCGTGGAATGAATTCAGCCTCAAACAAAGGTATGTGGGGGCAGCAAGGCAAAAGAGAGCTTGCCAGTGAGAATAAACACTGTGAAAACTGAGTCACTTCCTTTGGTTTTCTTCCTTCCCTGATTAATATAATCAGATAATTATATTAATACCTATAGCTCAAAATTAAAAAAAATACAACATTTTTCAAGAAAGCTAAATGAAACTATTTGGCATTTCTTATTTATTGATAACGAATAAGCTTGATAGTTGCTGATATAAAGCAGCAGTCCAGGACTGACATTAACCAGCACAGTCTGTGATGTCAATGTTATAAATCATACATGGGAGTCTCATGTTATGCAACATCCCACAAACTGGAGCACTAGCCATTTTTTAAAGTAATAAAGTTAAAGGGTAAGTAGGTTACTTATCGCGTTACAGCACTCAGACTTCAGCTAGTACAACACTTAAAAATATACAGATGGACATTGGAGTCTCTAAATCAATTTGTAATTTCTGAACTGGAATTACAGACTAAAGCCTAAAAAGCCATGTAGTCCTGAAGGAGACTTTGAAAAGTAAAACAGAAGAGGTATCATTACATAATTATATTTGGGAGGAAGAAATGCCGTAAAATGTTGTAATAGGATTCCAAAGCTAAAACTGTAGCATGAAGATTACCTATTTTAGAGCTAGAAAGGTTAATAATATTTTTAGAGGAACTATAGGAAACCAACAGCTAAATGGCTATAGCTTACTTAAAAATATGTTCCACTTCACCAAAGTTGTTTTATTTTACTGTTTTTACTGATAGGAGAAATTCAGAGTCAAATTGAATCTACTGAAAAATCTAAAACAACAACAAAAAAAACCCCAAACAAACCACATTTTCCTCTCATGCGGGTTTCATATATTCAGCAATTTCCTCCATTTAAAAAGCAGTCACTTTAAGTTCCCAGGCTGCTCAGGAGCAGGAACAAGTAAAAAGTAACTACCTTCATTTTCCTGTACAGGAAGGGGGAGTAAAAGAGGAAGGTGAGCTAGAAAGTTCCCTTTCAACTGAGGGAAGACACAAGCCAAAGTAAATCAGCTTTGATCCCTTTCTTCCTCAGTATCTTTACTGAGAGAGGATGAGAAGAAGGAAGAATGTGGCTGCTGGAGGATTTGGCAAAAGATGCTCCAATCTGGTGGCGTGAGCAAGAGTTAATAACAACTACAACTTCATATCTGCCATTCCTTACTTCAGTTTCATATAAAATTTAATGTTGGTAATAAATCTAAAATTGGCACACAGCAAACGCTCAGTCTCTCCCCAGACTGATTTTATTATATGCATGGAAGCCAGGTTTCCTATGCCTTCATCATATACGGGCACTTGCATGTGCAGAAAGTCTATGCATAATACTAGCAAATCGAAATGATGCATCTGTGTCATGTCAGGGCCTGTCCTTGAGAACAGGTCAAATGGTGATCTGGCAGAAGGGTGAGGCGGCACGCAGAGGAGCTGCATGCTACAAGGATGTCATCTGAGGTTGTCTTTTATAAGCCAACAAAGCATCCTTCCTGTAGACAACCCTTGCAGCAGAGGCTCACAGTAATTGCTAAATTTATATTATTGTATTAATGATGGACTACAAAAATGAAATAAAAAGGGAATTTCCCCCTGAAAGCAGGAATCTTGCCAAGTGCCCCAGAAAAAGTTTCTGCATTGCTTTTCTTGCTTAGGCTGGGTTTTTTTCTGACTGAAGTTCTTGTGTGACCTCATGAAATCCTATCCCTTCACATGCTGACAGAATGATGATTATAGAGCTATTCTTAGCCTTATGACATATCTAATGACTGGTTTAGCTGATACTGCTTTTCAAATCATACAGATCAATTCCTCTAGGGCTATTGTGTTGTAAACCTGTTGCTACAAGTTTTGAAATATCTTGCAAGTATTTGCTTTCATTTTATGTTCAACAGTCTAATACACCATTAATAATTTATAACTAAGGAATATCTAAAAAAATGGCCTCTAAAAAAAGCATCTACTGACATCTTGAATGATAACGGGGTGATGTTGAGGTTTTCATTTTGGGACCTACCAAATGCAATATTCATTTTTGTGTCAGGGAAACATGTATGACACTCTCTTGGGAAGTGTTCACAGGACCAGGTCCCTATTTTACCAGGTTGTGTTCTTTAAGGATACACTGAGCTGGCTGTAAGAGAATTTGCAGATCTACTCCACCAATTAAGAACAATCCTACAAAGGTCAGCTGCATAGCCTGCAATGCTCATGTACTTCTTGGAGCTTCAGAGGAATTACAGCGAAACTCATTACTTCCCTCCTCAGAATCCCATGTTGCTGTTATTTCATTACCATAAACAATCTATCATTTCAGGGTATAACTAGAAATTTTAAGCCAAAGGCCTTTCTTTAGCAAATCCTTATTACAGATAGTGCCTTTGATACCTATGTTATTTTGTGAAATTCAGTAGTATGGGCCCTACTTTAAGTCTGCCGCACTACATCCGAACATAAAAACTCTTGGGATTTTTCAGTGACTCCAAGTGATAAAGGTGAGATTTATTTCAGCAATTGCTTGCTCTCTTTAGACGTAGCAGTTTTACAGTTTTTTCCTCTGCTAGCACCTCTGTATTGGGTTTTCTTAAAACAAGACTTCTTCCTACCTGCTCTGGAAGTTCCAGCCAGGGACTGTAAGCAGGAAATTGGTTTTCAGTTCTCTTCCCAATCCTCTGGGCTTCATGCACACACATACGCTCTTTTATCCTTTCCTTATCTCTCTCTCAGCTTTGGCTCATAATCCCCACTTCAGGCCACTTCCCCAAGTCTCTCAGGAAAACATGCTATTGCAAGTCTGACTTCATTCCTGCCTTCTTCCTCTGTAGCAAAAGGCTTCTCCTTGACAATCCTTTCCATCATGCAGAGCCAAATGTTCCTGTTTTCCACTTGGTTCTCTAATGAAAACCTGTGTTTTGCATTTGATGTAGTAACAGTAATTTTTGCTGTAAGACCCTTAAGCTTTATTATTTTACTTAACTGGTAATGTCACCTTTCTTTAACACTTAATAGACTTGAGTATTTAAGATTTCTCATGAGTTCTCCAACAGTTCTGCTCCCTCTGTGCAACTTTTCAACACCTACCACAGTTTAAACTGACACATACAAGCAGAGAGTGCATAATGAGTTCTTGCAGCAACAACAAAAACCCACAAAAAGCAATGACAGTGACAGATATCTGTTTTAGTCCCATTTTACTCCAAAATTATTTTGGAGTAAGTCCATAGTACCAGATGCATAGAGACACTACACACTTACAGTATAATTTAATGGAATCACAAAAGACCTAGTCTGTAGATGCTTGTCATACTACAGGAAAGTGGAGATAAAGTTACAATCTTTTCTGAGGTAACTGCAACCATCTACAACTGTCACTATCATCATATAGGCCATTAAGATTATGCACATATCATCTCCTGGACAGTCATAGCCCATCTGCTCTGTCTGTGAAAATATTTTTTGTTTACAGCTTTTTCAGCCCCAAATCAGATTACAGCAGAAGCATCTGCAAAACGCAGCGAAAACCTTTTCTCATCAAACGCTACTCTTCAACGTCAAAGTCCAAAATAGGATGACATTAGGTTGCACCTTTACGTCTATCAGATGGTCCAGATTGCCAGGAGTATTTGTGACTGCCAGCCAGTGTTCTGGAGAAATTTGTGAACCTAAGGTCCCTGCACCACAGGTATCATTCATGCAGCTATCTCCTTTGGTTGTCTTTCCAACAACTAACAAAATCCAATGACTTGTTTTACATGGCATGGTATCCCTAGACACTCAAGTCCTGTAAATTCAAACCTGTAAACCAGATCAATTTGAAACCAGATCAATATCACAGCCGGCAATCTTGCACAGCCGACAGAAAGCCTCGTAAAAGCACACTACAATGTAAGTAAGGAGCAAAAAATGTCTGTTTGAAGGGTATGATTAAACACATGCATTAAGAAAAGACACACTCATAGGCACGCTTAAAAACTTAAGATGTTTATGAATCTCCATATATACCTCCTAGATGGTTAACTCTCAGATCTGAAAGGCAACTCCTCACAAAATTCAGGATGTATGTCCAGAGGGAAATCCTCATTATTCATACAAAACATTTTTATCCCAGTATGTATGTATGTAAGGCAATATAACCGTATTCTCTAGCCATCAGATGAAGTGAAGCGAATCTGTGCCATTGGCTATGATTCATGTTTCCCATGAGATAAACAACACTTTGATATGTATAAAAGCAGGCTGCTTAAGACTTTAGGTTAAGGCTTTTCTACATCTATTTGGGTGTAAAGGTATAAACAACTGTTCACAGAATTTATACTATATTAACTGCAAATGCAAAGGAATATTTTTCACTGATAAGCAACTTAATTTTACATACCTTTTTGTGTTACTTGGTTTTATTGTAAACTTTATAGAAAATATAGAACAGACTCTGTCTGCACAGAATCAATTGCTCTGAAAAGCTTCTATAAGATAGTGCACTAAATTGTTTTTGTGGTGCAGTAGCATAGCAATAAGATTGTGAACTCAAGGATACAGAAAGATTCACCAAGATATATGAGAAATTCAATTATTCACAAGAGAAGGAAAATCAGGTAAGTAAAACTGTTTTTGTCTTGAGTATACCAACCAATCCAGTGTGTACCATATGAGGTTATGCTTATTGGCAATATTCCCAATAGGTAGGAGAGTACAGAGGACAAATTTGGGAACATAGCAGACTTCTCAGTTGCTATGGAGGGTTTCAGCTTTTATTAAAAAGAAATACTTCCAGCTATTATGTCTATGGAGGAAAACTGCTTACTCAGAGCCTCATAAAACAATACCATGTATGTCAATGAGTGCTAACCTAGAGTGAAACCATAATGCCATGATTTTAAAAGTCGAGTTCCTAAACATTTACTTGTAACAAAAGCTTGTAACAAAAGAACATCACATTATGCAAATTGACCCTGATTGGAGCAGAGGTATAACAATGCTAGTTAAGAATGTATGTTTTAAGACTCCTGGCTTTTAAAAATACTGGGAGAGGTGCAGGTGTAGATGTCATGTTTTTCTGAATCAGTATTTACTTTTCTAAGCTGCGGGAGACATCAAGCTACAGCATTTGACAAAGGAAAATGCAGCACCAGTACTCTTCGTTTCAGTTAAAATCTTTTGTTGTTGTTGTTGTTAAAGCATACATCTGTGCAGACTTCAGCACCTGAATGAAGTCTGAGGGCACTATCCCGTTCTTGCTGATAAGAACAGCAGTGATAGTTCAAGATTTCCCAGTATTCATTTCTATTTTCCTGCTGTTTATTCACAGTATGTGTTTAGAACACAGTCCCAATTGTGTTACAGTTTGCATAAATGAAACATAGGGGCAGCGGTCCCTACCCTGAAGTCTTGTAGACCAGATATAGAAGAAAGGAAAAAAAGCAGGAGAGTAAACAAATGCAGAGGTGACTGCTGTCCTCCTCCAGGTTAACCATTTAGGTGTGTGACAGAGAAAGAAATGGAGCTGCCACCAAGCCTTCAAAGGAGCAGTTGTACGGCCACATTTCTATTCTGAAGTGATCATCTGTGTCATATCCCCCACACCGGGCAGCACTGGTTTTCCCTGTAACCTATTCAGCACATTGGCAGCAAAACAGCTAACAGACCTTCCCAAAATAAACACAGCTCTGTCAGAAGCTTTCTTTTGGAAGCCATTCACACTGGACATTAGGATGAGCAGTTGCTTCCTTACAGTGTCTCTTTGAGGCAGGTTCTCAAAATCTAGCTTAGGCCCTTCGTATCCCAAGGGATTCAACAAATTGCAGTTTTCTTCTCTATAGCTGGCACAGGAATTTATCAGCTCGTCCCCTTCACTTGTGACAGGCAGGCGCAAAGAACTTGAGTCTGCTTTCTGGTCTGCCCTGGTTAATGGATGTATCTGCTATTTTATTAATCTGTATTTTGTATGTAATTCTTACACAATTCACGGGAATTGAAACAGACCTGTCCAACGACACTTTGTGGAAAAGTCCTATGACTGAGGGTATTAATGAGTCATGACATTTGGGAAAGGAAGAACAACCACCCAACAACATGAGTTAAACTTAGACCAGCCAGTCCTATGATACAAATATACAGCTTTTTAGGATTGCTTTGAAGAATTGTCCAGGTAGAAGTAACAGTAACGAGAGTGTAAGGGAAAATCAGTTTAAATTGTCAAGGATGCAAAAAAGTCTACGAGTAGGACAGACTCCTGTATGAAAAAAGGTTAAACACAGATCATCATTTTGCCTAGTGATTATTATTAGCATAGTGCTTCCTGCGAGAAAGTATACCTAGCTGGAGTTGTAAAAGCAGCAGTAGATAAAGCAGAGTGCTCACAACTTAGCAACAGCTTTGAAAGTATTGTCAATAAAGCTACAGTTTGAAATAGGGCCAAGTGATAGTACGTGATAATACTGCACAATTGAAGCAGCACTTCAGTATCTAATCTTGGGATTAGAGCAGATCTGGAGGTTCACACTATTGAAACCATGTCAAGGCTGAATTTATAGCTCTCCTTGGCAGATATAAATAACAGCTACAGATTATTGGAGGCAAACTTTGATATACGTCACCGAAAAAATGCCTATCTTAAAACCATGGAAACTTTCTTTTTCATCCAAAAAAAGAAAAAGAAAATTCTCAGCTGCAGTAGATGCTGAGGCATCTGTTTTCCACTATCACCATGTTTATATGAATGTTTCTAAGGATCCAGCTCCTTGATATTATGGTCTTTGATAAGTTCAGTTGAGCAAAAGACCTGGCTACAAACCAGCCTTTTACCACACACAAGGACTTCATATGCATGAGACAATCATCACATTCTCCCCTGTGGACATGCAGATATTGTAACTGTTGAAGTGAAATACTTAGCATAGACAAATATATTCTGAAGTCACACAATTCCTTAGTGGTAAGAGTATTTAATTTTTATTTTTTCTTCAGTTTATTTAAAAAAAAATTTCTTGTGCATACACACACACACATACATATAAACATAAAAAAGAGGAAGAACCTGAAGAGAAGATTGGTTTGGAAACCAGGAAAGCAAAATAGAAAAAGGAGGGAAAAAAGCTCGGAAAAAAAATGGGGGTATGCTATATTGGAAAGTGGTCTTTTAAATACTGTTTTCCAAGCTGTGCTTAGAAGCTGTCCAGGATACAGCCAAATAAGATTATATCTGTTGTACCAACCTCTCCCTGTCACACTTGGTTAATATCGTGCGTGTGATACTCCAAGTGTAGTTACTGTTTGTTTTTCAACAGCTACATGAACCATACGTTTGGCAGAAACGGTTTATAGATTTTTGTTTCTTTTATTTCCGTATTTGCATGGAAATTTCAAAGTGAAAATTATTGCCATAAAACATGGTTCCTTTTTTTAGCCTGACTGACAGATGCATCTGCTTGAGCAAGAACAAAACTCAACTCTATTAAACCAGTAATCCTTCCATATGACATTGTCACACAGCACAGATGTCCTTTCATAGGATTTCTGTCAAGGGGACGGCTTGCCATTCCACACTGACAGGTAGGGCTGGGGATGATCAGCAAAGAGATCAAAGATTACTTAAAATGCCTTTCATCAGATTTAAACCAACCTTTATGCAATTCACTGTGGAGCAAAATTAATTATTGCCCTGCAGTAATTGCTTCCATTATACACACCTAAATGCTACCAAACTTTGCGAATGTGAAAGCTTCCTAACTGAACACAGAGCACCTGCCATTAACTCTTGAATGTCTCAAGACTGGGGACTTCAAAGCAGTGATTTAAACTTGAAAATTTTTCCACCCTTTCCCCAATCCCTGTCTTGCTGGAGCCAGAGTAGCTAGGATGCCTTACTTAAGATGGAAAGATATGCAAAATAGTCACAAAACATTTTAGTATTTTTAAATCATTCCTAATATAGTTTTCCTATGCTGAATATACAAAATACATGGTGTTACAATCTAAGGCAAAGGTTTTATTGGCTTGCACATGCCTTATATAATTCACCTGTAGCTTCACCACCCACAAGTATTTTGCCATCATCGAAAATCCATGCTGAATAGAGTATGCATTGCTGCTTCTCTATGGGCAATACAACTTCGACATTATAGTCTAGAAGCCATAATAATGCATGCACCAGATATGCAGGCAAACAATACTGCAGGACAAGGAAATGCCTCATTTGGGTATGCTTCCTTGGTGCTCTTGAACCAAAACTGACCATAGCAAAGTAGAAGTACTTTTTTTTACCAGTCCAATATGTGTGCTTTCTCAAAGCATGAGCTCCCTTGCACAATTTTTCTCTTCTTTAAGAAGCTCCTTAAATAAAGAACTGCAGTTTTTCTAAACAAGAAAAACTCCAGGCTAATCGAGAAACAATCAGACTTTTACTTCTTTGTCCTTTGGTATAAGAGAAGAAAGCTTTCAAAAAGACACATTTCTTTCATTTGCAAGAAATTAAATCCAGGTTTAAAGCTTTTCTCCAGCCCACTACTGTTTGCTTTCTTTGGAGGGAAGTTACAGCAGTGCCAGGTCCTGGGAAGAACTTCGACATGTGTTGGCAATCTTGCAAACTGAATTTAGAGTCCCTCAGATTCAATATTGGGATATTTATTAAGAGCAAGTCTTCCCTGAAGCTCTTTATGGGAGTTTATGTTAAGCCACTGGCACTCTCTTCTAGGGTGAGTTTCCTGTTGTTTTTCCCTGATGATGGTTAGAGCAATGCTAATCCACTTCCTGGGGCATCCCACTGAGATACAAGTCAATTATTAACAGCTAGTAGTTTTGATCATGATTTCCAACAGGGCCATGCAATTTGGTTCCTGGAATCTCCTGCGTAGCTTTTCATTTAGACAAATCACTGCTGGCTGGAGAGAAAAAGTAAAACCAAAATGGGAGAAAAATAGAATCTTCTATAGATAGCGTTTTTGTACATGACCTGTATTCCCATAACTTTCATCAGGACCGTGCAAAGTGAGCTAGAACAGATTTTTTTTTTCCCTTTTCATACTTTGTAAACAAGGTATACTGTACTGGTAATCTATTACACATCTTAAAAAATGGAAGTGACCCTGTCAGGGCTCTTGTAACAGTGATTTATGATCAAATTCCCAGCTACTATGAAACTATCTCTGTTGAAATCGATATTGGAATCTAAAAATCAATGGAGTTACACCAATTTCCACAACCTGGCTACCTATCCTATGGCCTTCACTACTAGCTTTTCAGTCTTTATGGAGATTCAAGCCCTGTATGCGCATATATATGTGTTCAAAGGCTTTTATGAAGAGGAAGCAGGATGCTTATTCATTCAGGCTTTCAGTTTTAATCACCACCTCTTACTATACTGGGGGATCATGAAACTTCCCGGGCATACCAGGAAGCTGGGCAGAAGATGCCATTTGTGCCTTTGCAGCTGACTGACTTCATGTTTCTCAGCTTTTGAGACCTCCCCTTTACGTACTGAACAAGACTCAGAAGATACTTGTCTGCTTCAGGGATTTGAGACTACACAGAACATACTGGCTCTCCCAATTTAGGGACCATGTGGGCAGCAAAAGCAGCAGCCAAGTTCACAGCCTTCCCTTCCTCTGTTCTCTCTTCGCTTTGGAAGGAAATAACTGCAGCCTTTGTTATGAACCTTGTTTTCTCACTCTTTTGCCACACTAGTCAGGCTAGGGATGAAGTATAATACTTCCATGGTGCCATTCCCTCACTGCAGAATAACCAATTGGAATGAGGAAGAAAAAAAAAAAAAGATGTGTTTGTAGGTAATACCACTCAAAAAACAACCTGAAACCTCCACTGTGTAGCTCTTTACTCAATGCCTCTTCACTTACATACTCTGATCACCACTTCAGTGATCAATGAAATCGACCAGTGAAGCCAGCTGTTGTATCAGACACAAAATCGGAAAGGAAAGGTGCAACTCACAGTTGCATAGGGTGCAACTCGTACATAGTTAATGACATCAGACTCTGCAAACTCAGGTATCCACGGGCATTGTGCATTTCATATGCTGAAGTTCATGCACACACAGCCAAAACCCCAAACTCTCAAGAGTAAGCACTTACATGGGGTCTTGCTACCACCAGAGGCTCTCTGTCTGCATGAGATCAGACTCCAGCCAGGCATGCCATGGAATACTATTCAGTGGAGCTACACAAGCTCATAGCAGCAAGTTTCTGTTTCTGCAGTCAAGAAGAGAATACACCAAATCTCGTGTCCTTATGTCAGTCATCGTTAGCTCTAAGCCACTGGGTCCCACCATTCTTGTTGCCTTTACTCAAGAAAGTTTTGTACTCCTTTCCCCTTTCAAAAGCATTTCTTTATGTCCTTTCAGATTAAAGCGCACACTTATAAAAATGGAAGTACCATTATGTGAAATTAAGAGGGTAAGGCTACAAGCAGGGTAAGTCAGTGCACTAATGTTCCATTATACAGCTATGACTGTTTAGAAGAGTTACTTTGCCATAGCAATCACAGCAAAAGGGATTGAATTCTCCTTTAAAATGCATTGGCTCTGCCATGGTTGCCACAGCAAAACAAATTAATTTAAGCTTCCCTTAGAGGTCCACATGCAGAAGCACATACAACTCCCCTACCAAGAGAAAGGCAGAAATGAGGGCTGAAAAAGCGAACTTCAGATTCATGCTAATTTTTTTTCTCATTTTCTTTTTTTTTTTTCCTTTCAGTAAATAATTTGTGATTGCAATTGGGACAAGCTTCCTATTGGCCTTGGAGGTATTCCAGTTTGTGACTCAAGTGTAGTAGCTCCCAGTTTGTCTCGTACTAAGGTTCATAAACACTCTAAGGTACATAAACATTCTTAACCATTCTGCAACACCTTAATTTTTCACAGGTTGTGATGAGCTTGGTGAAAGGGAAGTTTAAAAAACAAAACCAAAAACCAACAAAAAAACCCCAACACATGCCTGCTAGTTTCAAACAGTGGATGCACTCTCAGATGACCCCTTGACATTTTCCAGTCATTGCAGAAAGGGCTGTCCCCTCTCTAGAAATAATCTAAACACTGATCCTCCTAACTGTCAGAAAAGAACCAGAGATTAGGAAAAAAAGTCTATAGACTTTTTCTGATCAACAACCTTCTCTTAAAAGTGCCAATGTATAGCTGAACAAACGTTTGCTTTAACTGCTAACAAACAAATATTTGTGCAGGGTTACATCCCACAAAGGCAGAAATAGACTGTGGCTATTTCATGGTTATAGGAAAGAGTCCTCAGAAGTGGTAGCACTGTGAAAGTCAGATTGCCTTGTTAGGTGCTTCCTTTACCAAAGTGACAGTGAAAATTTGAGATCAACATTTTATCCTCCAAGTGGGATTGGAAAAGGTTATCACCTTTACATCAAATTTAGCATAAACACATTGCAGCATAGGATCTAAAGGAAACTAAAGTACAAGTATAGCAATAAGTATAGGCAGAGATAAGCAAACAACTCTTGGTGTTGAAGACCACAATTGCAACAAGGCAGTTGTACTCAGGGAAGCCTGAATTCAGAAAAAAGCTGACCTAGAACAGTACAACATACTCTAAAACTTTGGAGCAGAAAAGAACATAAACTACAGGAAGGACTGAAGCAGGATTAGCTTTATGTTAATAATTATACTGGTGTCTAAGCTCTTAGCAGAGAATGATACTGGGTTTATAAAAGTGAGAAAGCTAACAAAATAACTGGGAGTACTCCTACTTTGTTTTTGTTGCTCCCTCCTCCCTACACCCCCGGGATAGGTCACCTAGCAGAGCTAATGCTGATGCCTGACATCAACTTCATTATTCAATCTCTCATTCAAGAGCAGCATGGATTGTAACTCAAAGGGATCTTAAAAGGAGAAATGACATCTTAAAAATTTGCTCATTCAGTAATTTGTAGAATTTGCTGTAACTCTTGCAGAGCAATATTTGTAGAAACCTCCATCAAAAATTTGTAAGGGTAGAACACACATCTGTCAAATTTAGGTCAAGCTTCTATATATGAAACTTGAAGTACGCCAGGTAAACCCAACAAATATCAGGGAAATTTATGTGGAACTTTTAGTACAACTGTGGGCGTTAGATTTTAAAAAAAAGAGAATTTCCATTATGGCTAGGTATTCAATTTTATTTTAAATAGGAGGTTGTATACAGGTGGAAGAAACTTCACTTGCAGTTTCTCAGAGACAGGAGAAGGCAATCATGTAGTACAACAGAGAGTCAGGTCTAGCCATGTACTGCTAGACTTTTCTAGGTTAATGCCATGTTACTAAGCAGTGAATGTTTTTCAGTTTATAGGGGACAGTGGAACTTCTGAGCCTCTGCCATTGTAGAAATGGCTTTAATTTGTTTAACTTCTATGGGAAGAGATTCGCCCCATTGAAAATTTATCATTTGACTAGTCCTTACGATTGTTAATATTTCCATCATTGACCTCAGAGAAAAACACTTGTGGGTCAAAAAGAGTTCACATTACAGGTAAGGGGAAATGAACAGTACAATAGAGTACAAAAAGGTACAATAAAGTACTGCCAGATTTCTTTACTCTAGAATGAAACGAGAAAGGGAAGGGGAACGAAACATCAAATTAGCTCTTTTACCACTAACAGGGTATTTGCTGCATGCAGCAACAAAACATTAGATATATAAGTACAATCAGAGTTCCTTGCCCTGAGAAATCTGTAAGTGGTTAAAAGTTACACTTTTCTAGTATAGCTCTTTGCACTTGTATTTTTACTGTGAAATACCAGGTGGGTGAAGTGCCCTACAGCTAACATTGGTTTTGTGCTTTTTAAAAAAATCTGATAAATAAAAAGGAACCTCATTCATTCATAATATAGCCTGAACTGCAAATTCTAATGGTACGGAAGCTCAAAAACAGGGGATATTTACTTCCAAAGAAAGCAGAAAATAGTAAAGAACATTAGATGCCAAGAGATGTTAGGAAAGAAAATCCATAGTTGCCAGCAAATGGTTGGGTCAGCAAACAAAAAAGAAAAAAAGGAAGGCAGATGAGACATCCATATCTTTTGTCAAATCAAAGAGGTTGGAAAAAATACTATTTGTTAAAACACAGGCTGTAAATGAGGAATAATCAAACACTAAAGATGAATCATGTTTTACTTCACACCTGACACTCTATGACACTATACCTTTTTTTTCTTGTAGTTAGAGAGATTTTAAGAAGAGGTGTCACTTGAAAGTTGAAGTGTTATCAGTCTGTCTGGGAAACGTCTGTTTGAAGGAATTGCGCTGCCTCTAAATTTTTGTCTGTTGCTGTCATCAGTTGAAGTCTCGTATCTCATCTCCAAGAATTACAAGCCAGTAGAATTATTGAAGCTAGCGTGAAAGGAAGATGGGAAAATGTCCACTGTGCAATCCATCATTTGCCTTTTTTAGAAATGTTTATATGTGAAGACTTACTATCTTATGCAGGGGAGTACTGCTGAAAATATCAATGTATATTCTAAATCTTGGAAAGGGGAAAAGTGTGTGGGATCAAATGTCTCCCAAGAGATAGAGTTGGCCACAATGACCTTTCACCTTGAAACTGCAGTTTAAATCTAGTTCACTTAAAGTCCTAGAGATGATTATGTTTTGAAGACTTTTCTATAGCTCACTTGGATATCAATTCTGCCACCTACCCCTAGCTTACCAGCACCTCAGCTGGCTATATTTCACAACAAGCCTGGTATAGAGGAAGGAACAGCGGGAAACCTCCACTGCAGGGAAGATGTAACATTTGCAAATCAGTGTGAGAAAACTCATAAATTGCATAATATCAGCTTCAGAAATAATCTGATACTTCTGAAGACCTGTGTGTCCTCTGAGAAATGCCAAGTTCCCTGTCATAAATACATCCAGTGGATTCCCAGATCTTCATTTCAGGACCCCTAACATATTTCCACTGGCTGTTTGAGCCCTTTTATGAATTTCACACGTGTAGCTTGCTGTAAACCAAGTACTTATCTGAACAGTTTTTGGAGGCCACTTAAAAATACCCTCTGAAGAGTTATGAATCACTGATTAAAAACACAACAATTAACTTCAAAACTCAGAATTTACCTATGGTAAGATCCACGGAAAGTTAACGTTTGCCAAGCATGACAACAGCATTCTGCAGGTACCACCTACTCCAAGACCAGAGAAAAGCGGGTACATTCATTTATACCCCCATAGTACTTCACATTTTCAGAGTCTTCTGCAAACATTAACTAATTAATCCTCATCTACTCTTGACAAATACACTATTGTATCAAGAATTGACCTAATGTAACCTTAAATGTTAAACAAAGCAACAGTCTACAGAAATGATAAAGAAAAACTACTCAATGAGGGAGCTGGGAGGTGTCCAACTCATTTTTTGTTGCACAAACATTTAACCATTTTCAAGATATTAGCCAAATTGATCACTGGTTGGTGTACTAGGGCACTGCAGTTATACCAGAGGTGAGGCTGGCTCACTAAATAGCATTTATCATCTATGGGGAACTCTGCAGCTTGCTGTTTCTGCGAAGATGAATTTGATTTAGTGACAACGGTCTCTTTGTTAGTGTTTACAGGTTTAAAGGATTATAGAGCTCTTTAGATTTCAAAACAACAGAAGATCCTGGAGGATTTTATTTTAAACTCCTGTTTATTTCCTAAAACATGAACTAATACAATTTTTGGATATGAAATACACAGTGCTAAGTACTCTAGTGCTAAAGTAGCATAATCTGAAAAGTGAGGTTTAACAATGGAAACACTACGATTAATCTTTGTCTCTCTCTTGTTCAAATTGCCTTTGAGAAGCAGAACAAGAATCATTTCTGATCTTTAGAAGCATACTAATTTTATGAATACTATATTTTACTGAGGATTGATGAAGCAAAATGTATAGGCATAACTCAAAGATTATGAAAAGATTACTATGAAGTACAAACCTCAGTTTAAGAGAATGAACACTATCATTTTTCACCTGGCTGAATAACAATTATTAAAAATGCCTCAAGAGATACAGACAATAACTAATATACAACTACATAGCTGCAAATTCAATACACATAGTAATTTAGAAATGCCTCATATACTGTGAACATGTTAAAAATATGACAAAAGAAATTACACAAATGCATCTTTATTTTCTTTCCTGTAGAGTTTTCCTGTGTTTTGAATTTAATGGTGCAAACAGAAATTAGACTACATCCTGTCAATATTTCAAGGCTTCTGTGTTCATATCACCAAATTCATGAGCTGGCCCAACAATTAGCAATACCTGTTTAAGTTCCAGAGAGATTATTTTGCAAGTTTCTCTTATAGCATGTTATTGGGGGAAAAAAATCCTATAAATACATTGTAAAATTGTTCAAAAATACTGAGTCAAAAGATATAACTGCCTCATTCTGAACATTTTAGGAACATTTATGGTTTTCTCAAAATTTAAACACCATATATTATAACTAAATCCACTGCTTCAGCAATTTTTCAAAGCTAGACTTATAATTAAAGTCTTTGGAGGTTTTTTTTCCTTCTTTTTTTTTTAATATTATGGTATGGCTGAGGAGGGGGTAACAATCAACACTGCACCCCCTACATATTTAATGTTGTGTGCACACTGTTGTATCAATGTCTCATACAGAAGCTCCTCCTGAGTAGCAACATGCCTCTGTTTTCCAACATAATAGATAAATGAGTAATAAAAATTAAAATAACAAGTACAGCAAACACTGCAACTGGTACAGTTCAATAAATAACAGAACAGTATGCTCTGATAACAGTATTGTTGATATGAGGGCAAGGGCCTTTATGTCAGTATAGGAGAACAACATGAATGAGCTGGCTGAACTTTACACAGGCTGATGGCATTAATAGAAATCATTCAGCAATTTTTGCAACAGTAGTGTAATGGGATCAATGGTTTCCAAGTTTATAACTTCAGAAAAATATTATTGATCTTGGTTATCAACTTCCACCCAGTTTGTTTAATGCTACTGCTTATAAATAATAACTTTGTCTGTAGAGACAATAAGGTTGATATTCTGACAGACAGAATTTCCCTTTTGTTTTCTAGATATTTTTCAAAAGGTCTTTTTAGGCTCAGATACTACACAGACCAGGACTAACATTGCATCTGAGATACTCCTCTTAAAAAAGAAGCTCCAACCCTAAGTCATGCTGATCTTTACTGCTTCAGCTACAGAAAGACCCCTCTCGCTTGCTCAAATTTCTCAGTGTATTTTGGTTTGCTGTGGATGCCTCCCCTTCTACGTAAAAATTCTTTTCTTTGAAGCGGCTTGCTCCCTGCAAAATCTATAGAAGGAGCACTAATAAAACATAAGTCGTAGTCAGAAAGCCTGAGTGGTCAACTGCCCTTAAATAAGGGCAGACATGTTATGCATACTTGAAACAGATGTCCTGTTTGTGCACATCTGGATTTGTGTTGAGAGTTTCTTCTTTTGCCTGCTTCTAACTGTGGATAAGAGCCAGGCTACAAAACAAGAGAGGTACACAAACTCTATGTTTCTGACCCATCTGCATATACTCACTACATCTTCACTATGAGTAATTAGCATTATTTATGAGTAATTAGTGTTATTTATTAACTACTGTTAAATATGCTAGGGGCCTAAAACCTGGAGCAAATATAGAGGGATAATCTCAATTCAAAATACCAGAACAGTGTGGAACAAATAGGTGGGGAAACAAAGTCAAAGGTGACAATAATCTGTTAGCTGTTTTATATTATTATATTGTTATAAGATCCTCAAGTTCCTGATACTGTCTCGCCTTCCCTCTTCCCCACTCCTTATTTACCTAGTCCTCAAATTTAAAGGTTTTAAATATGCCAAAGGGTCACTGACATTCCAGCGTAACTGGGATCATGAAGGAAAGCAGTGAGATAGCTGTAGAAAGATGTAGTGCACTGAAGCTAGTGGAGACAAGATAGAGAAAGCTAACCAAGAAAGAAGATCAGGTTAGAGAAATAGATAGCATGTACTGAAAAAAAGGCAACAAGAAGAGAGTGCTAGGATGTGGAGGAAGGGAGGGAATATAATCAGCAGACAGGAAAGATGTCTGGAATTTTTCTTTTGCATTATTATTTTAAATATCAACCTAAAAGGATATTGTGCAGTTGCTCATGTGTTTGTAATTCATTGTCTGCTACTTGTGTTTTAACATGAGGGGTCAGGAATCAGTCTCCTGCACTTCCTTCATGGTCCTGTCTGCATCCTTGGGCACATCACTTTACATGCCTTCATTTCCTTATAAGAGATACATTACAACAGCAGTATGCAGCGTTTGGACTTAGGACTATTAATTCACGTTTCAGAACTTATAACTACTGAATAGGCACCCAGCATGTTCAAGGTTACTTCAATGTGAAGTGCTCGCTTAGCATCTCAGCTGAACTCCGTCAAGAAACAAGGGGAAAAGACTCACTCTGCACAAACCAGGAAGCTGGAGACAGGTCTTTTTGTGCAGAGATGCCTCTGCTCTCTTCCAATTCAGGAGAGTGTGTCACTACTTTTTCACAAGGCCATCCTCCCAAAAAACCAAGGAAAAAAAAGTGCTCTGCATATGTGGTAAAGAAGATACTATTCTGAAATTTCTCTAACTCTTCTTGATTATTCCAGTGTGCATAGACCCATGATAAGCACTGAACATGCAGATGCATTTCTAAATAGATAATTATCTCCTTAAAAAGATTAGTAAATTCAGGGGTTTTTACAACCGATTACATAACTATTCTACTGCCACTGCACAATCTCTCTTCATGTACCACCAAGATATTAACACTGTCCTGCTCTGTAATCAATAAGCTTAGAGTGAACCATCTTGTCCAATATGCATTTTATAAATCACTACTGATACTTTACATCAGTGCTCATTCATGCTGTGCATAATCCCCCCCCCCAAAAAAAAATTTTAAACATTAAGAAGAACATGAAATTTGGAGCATAATTCTAGATGCCTTCACATAAGAGACCATATTGCAGGGGACACCTAGCTCATAACGACCCAGGGAAACACTGGGTGATGAAACAGGCATCAAGAAAATGCAGTTTTCATGATACATATGACAGATATACAAGTCCATCCATGACTGACAGATTTTGCTCTATAAATCCACTATGGGTGGCAGTGGGTGAAAATCAATGGCTGACTAACGCACATCTTTAAGTGGCTTACTGCATTATAGACCACTGTATTTGGTCTAGGTGGCAGTGTCTTGCTAGTAGTGGGGTGCAGGGGTAGCCTCTGTGAGAAGAGACTGGGGATGCCCCATGCTGGACACAGCCAGTTCCAGAGAGCTCCAATGGACCCACTGCAGGGCACAGCTGAGACCCTCTCACAAGTGGCGCCTCTGGGAAAATGTGTTTAAGAAAGGGCAAAATACTGCACAGCAGGGGGGGACAGGGAGAAAAGTGTGAAACAACCCTGCAGACACCAAGGTGTGAAGGAGGAGGGCGAGGAGGTGCTACAGGTGCTGGAGGCACAGATTCCTCTGCAGCCTGTGGAGAGGACCACACCAGAGCAGATGCTTAACACTGCAGCTCACGGAGGACCCCACTGCAGAGCAGGTGGGTATTTCATGAAGAAATGGCTGTCTGTGGAGAGGACTGACACTGGTACAGAGGGAAAGCGTAAGGACGAAGGAGTGGCAAAGAGGATCTGTTATGAACTGACTGCAGCCCTCATTCCCTATCCCCCTGTGCTGCTGGGCAGGGGAAGATAGAAGAGTTGGGAATGAAGGAGTGAAGTTGAGCCTGGGAAGAAGAAGGGAGAGTGTGTGTGGGGGGAAGGTGTTTTAGTTTGTCTCTATTTCTCACCATCCAACTCTATTTTTAATTGGCAATAAATGAAATTAATCTTCCCCAAGTTGAGTCTGTTTTGCCCATGACAGTAATTGGTAAGTGATTGCACTGCCTTTATCTCAATCCACAAGCTTTATTCCATCTTATTTTCTCCCTTTGTCCTGTTGAGTCAGAGGAGCAACAGAGTGGCTGGGGGGGGGGCTGACAGCTGGCCAAGTTCAACCCACCGCACTTACTATTGGATTTCTGTGGTGATTTGAAGATGTGTACAAATAGCCCATGTATGAGGCACACTGGGATGGATTCTTACTACATTACAAAAAAAGGACAAAAAGGGGGAGACAGTTTGGGACCATTTCTGGGATTGCTGAAACCAAGCAATACAGAACAGTGCAAAAGATGGTCTGAAAGAACAACTTTCATTCTTTCTGCTTTCATATCAGAAAATTTCACAAGATGAGGAAAAGATACCTTTGATATGTATTAGAACAAAGATGAACCATTATGCAACTATTAAAAGCTTGATCATCACTAGCTCCCTGGAACAGTCAACACCTATGCCAATTAAACAGAGAGAACACAAAATAAATATAACTGAGAACAGTCTTTCAGCTCCTAATTATGATGTTGCATACAGAATCAATAAGACTATCAAAGATTGGGTCATCACATCTCATCAGCCACCCACCATATCAGGAAAGCAAGGCAAATAATCGTATTTACATTTGATGCAGTTGTTGCCTTTCCCATCTACCCTGCTTAAATACATTTATTTCTTGCCTTCTGATCAACCTTCTGCTCTCAAATGCCTTGTCCTCCTGAAAAGTATCACAATTCCCTTTTAAAACATCAGTGAAGATTAAGTGTAGAAAATCAGATATCTCTGCAGCGTATTAGTTCAATTCTGTCAGCAAGATGTTTCAGATATCCAGAGTTGTAAGGTGACAGAAAAAACTCTGGCCCTATCCTAGACTGGAGTGGAGAAGGAACAGCAGCTCTTTGAAGTGGGTTCAACATTTGAAAGTCAAAAGTCAGCAAAAGCCTTCCTCAGCATACTGTGGATGTGAAGTGACTTAGGTGACTGGAGTGAAATCACAGAGGTTTCTCCCACCTCTTCATATAGGAATTCCCTCCTCTTTCCTAATAGTTCCTTAAACCCTCTTTATTGGCACTGCAGCAGAACTAGCTGGACTTGTGGCTGAGGAACCATGAGTGCAGGAGCACCTCTAAGGCTCAGATGCTGCTGGAGAGCTCCCCTGGTGAAAAGCCCCACATCAGGAAGCTCCACCTGTCAGTCCAGGACTCCTCCTGCTCTGTGCTGTGAGGGCTTAGACATTAGAGGCACAACTCAACACATTCTCTATCAGCCGGTATCTCTATCACTCGATCACCTGTATCATGTTGTACAAAACAGCTTTTAAAACCTCTTGTCAACCTGCTGCATTATGTCACATGGGCTCTGAAAAGATCAGAAAAAATTCTAGGCATGGCAAATCAAAAAGACGCTATCTGAATTTTTGCAAGAGTGGAAGAAAGGTATAGTGAGCCCCAGCTTTTCTAAAGGTGGCAAAATTAATTACATTGCATAGTTAGCCAGTGTACAGTCAAATGAAACCTGCTGATACTAAAAGATTGAGCTGGAACTCATGCAGGATGGGAAAGGATGTATCCATGCTTCAGGACTGGGCTAATTTGACAGTTACATTTAAATGTGCGTAAAGCATTTGAGACCTGTTTTTAAGAGTGTGTTCATGATGGAAAGGCGTGTGTGGAAATGAGGACTTACAAGTCCATCCATTGCAAGTTTTGGGCCAGAATCTAAAGTAAAAAATGGCTCGCTGACAGGTTGGTATGAAGCATTGTAGAGATGCTCTTTTCCCAAACTGGAATGTCTTGTATCAGTTTAATGCAATTTTTTTTCCCAAGTACTTTGGGCTTAACCCGTTTTCTGTAGTTTGAGAAATTTTGCAAAACACATTTTGGACTACATAATCTAAAACAATAAGAAAACTCCAACCCTGAAATTTAATCTTCAAACACTTAAATTAAAACTTCCTATGTGCCTAGTCTCTGTTTTCATACTTTCTTAACAGATCATTTTAAATCTGAAGCAACTACACTGCATCCCTTTGGTGATGTTCTCTAAAGCAATGTTCTTTTCCTGTCCTCTCCTCCAACCCTCAAAAAAAGAAGAAATTATACACACACACACACACGTATATAAACATATATCTCAATAAGCATTTATAGCTGTGACAAATTTATTCTTACTGTCAATTTAATACATCTGTTTTCCATTTGAATTTGATATACAGCCTGGTGTTTTCTATTAGATCATATAAACAAGTGTTTGATTTAAAACAGGATTATTTTTCTTCACTGAGATTGAGAGCAGCAATAAACATCACTCTTTCTGGGAATACAAATGAGGTGGTAATTCCATTAAATATAATGATTAAAATAAGAAAAAAATCATTAAAGAATAAAAATAACTTGACCACAAGCCTGTTTTGTCTACTGATCTTCTGGACAGAAATTGTTCTTGCATGACTGACTTCTCCAATGGATTACACCAAAATGAGACATACTTCATTTTTCCAAGTGTGCGTGCTTGGAAAGGCCAGTCAGTCTGCTGTCGTTAGCGGTACTGGTGTGAAGCCCAAATCAAGAGCTAGGTAGGCACTTCACAGCTCTATAGGATGAAGTTCCATTTCTGTTCTCTATGTTTTAAGCACTTCTTAGAAAGATGTGGGGGGGGAAGGAAGCACTTTTCTTTTCCCTAAGTACTTATTTTTGTTTTTGTAAAAGAGAACAACTGCAAGTCTGCAGATGTAGTTTGGAAACTTTAAAACCTTAAAGGATTTGAGTGAGAGCATGTCATCTGACAGTGAGGGATTAGGGCCATAATCAAACTTTAATGGGAAAAAACCCACCCTCAAAGGAGCAGTATGTTCTTAAAAGGGAATAAGCTCATCTCAGAGAGGGGTATTTCATTGTCAGCATACCTTTAGAAATGGCAAAGCAAATGCAGATTCTGGCTGACAGACACCTTGTTATTCTGTCCAAGTAGCTGGCCCATGCAACGAGAGTGGGCTGATGGTAGGTACTACCCACAGCAGCCAGCACTGCAAAAGGGAGAACACCTAAGCGAACCAGATTTTGGAGTGTGAATTATGGTCTGGCTTAACAAACTGCACCAAAGAAAACTATTCAATCATGTGGATGGAAGGAATAAATCAGATAATTTCTGTTGTTTTGCCTGATCTCATAATTGGAAATTATTTTACAGTGATTGTGATGTCCTACAGATCTAATCATAGAATCATTTAGGTTGGAAAAGACCCTTAAGATCACCGAGTCCAACCGTAAGCCTAACACTGCCAAGTCCACCACGAAACCATGTCCCTGAGCGCCACATCTACATGTCTTTTAAATACCTCCAGGGATGGTGACTCAACCACTTCCCTGGGCAGCCTGTTCCAATGCTTAACAACCCTTTTGGTGAAGATTTTTTTCCTAATATCCAATCTAAACGTCCCCTGGCACAACTTGAGGCCATTTCCTCTTGTCCTTTCGCCAGTTACTTGGGAGAAGAGACCGACACCCACCTCCCTACAACCTCCTTTCAGGTAGTTGTAGAGAGCGATGAGGTCTCCCCTCAGCCTCCTTTTCTCCAGGCTAAACAACCCCAGCTCCCTCAGCTG
>NW_008823889.1:246548-262740 GCF_000699105.1 Pygoscelis adeliae
CAGATCAACACTGCCGCCCAACTTGGTGTCGTCTGCAAACTTACTGAGGGTGCACTCGATCCCCTCATCCAGATCATTGATCAAGATATTAAACAGAACTGGTCCCAATACTGAGCCCTGGGGAACACCACTTGTGACTGGCCGCCAACTGGATTTAACTCCATTCACCACAACTCTTTGGGCCCGGCCGTCCAGCCAGTTTTTCACCCAGCAAAGAGTACGTCCATCCAAGCTACAAGCAGCCGGTTTCTCCAGGAGGATGCTGGGGGAAACGGTGTCAAAGGCTTTACTAAAGTCCGGGTAGACAACATGCACAGCCTTTCCCTCACCCACTTGGGTTCCCTCAACCCAAGTGGGTCACCTTGTCACAGAAGGAGATCAGGTTAGTCAAGCAGGAGTTGCCTTTCATAAACCCATGCTGACTGGGCCTGATCCCCTGGTTGTCCTGTATGTTCTGCGTGATGGCACTCAAGATGATCTGCTCCATAACCTTCCCCAGCACCGAGGTCAGACTGACAGTCCTGTAGTTCCCCGGATCCTCCTTCCAACCCTTCTTGGAGATGGGTGTCACATTTGCTCTCTTGTGAATCAGGCTCTAAACAATTAAACTGAGCTTCATGTACGTTCAACCCAGACAGTGAATCATTTGGATATATATGGTGGTGGAATTAAACTGAGATTCAGCCTGTTAGGATGAATGGTTTGACACCACCTGTGTCAGGACTAGATCTGCTGAGCTGCAGTGATTTACAAAAGCACTACTGCTGATGGTAGACCATCTGTGATACATAGGGGGAAGGAATGGGGGGGGAAGGAAATAGGGAATAAAAATACAGAGACAAGTAAAATATGGATAAGCTATAACAGTAGTGAAATTCAAAAGGAGAAAAGATTATCTACCTGTCTTTTAGTATATCCTAGTTTAATACCAGTATCTGAAGAAACGTGGCTTCCATTAGAGTATCTGGTAAGAAATAAAGGCACAAATGAGGTTTACAACCTGGCATATTTAGGGTTTTTTTTCCCTAATATTCAAAAGAATATACAAAGGAATAATAATAAAATTAGAATCAAAGCAATTTATAGGAACTTGCAAAGTCACTTAGCTGAGCTTGTCCTAGCGAGTGGCCAATGAGTTAGAATAAGACTTAAAAGGTCTTGAAGGTTGGAGAAAGAACAGGAATTTTGCCAGTGTCTAGATACAGAATAGTGAGGTTTATATGACTCTACAAAGCATCTTTGAATGAACTAAGTAGTTTTTGTTTACACAAGAAATGACCAGAAACAACATATACACTGATCCAGTCTGCACTGTAGCAGGCATCAGGACAGATCTTTTGCAATCAAAATGAAGCAGAGGGGCTATGAGAATAGCACAGAGCTTACTGGCCTCACCTCTCTGCCTGTCAATCTACTCCTTGGCACTGGGTCCCAAGTAACCACTTGCAGAGAGAGGCTGGGAAAAGTTCTTACCAGTTCTTAGATCCAGGAGGAAAAATACAAGAGCTTACAAACCCTGGTATGTATTTTACAGTGCTCCCAAAGCATGCATGAATACCATTTTCTTCTAGTGAAAAACTCAAACAAGATAGAAATGGATATAATACAAAATGAACCTCTACCCCCTCTACTGTTTTGGGGTTTTTTTAAAGCTTCATCTTTTCGCACCTAAGATTCAGAGTATTTTATTTCCTGATGCAGCAGATAAGATGTGGAAATCAACATTTTCACTCAATACATCACACTGGACTTTCAGTCACAAGTATAGTACTGCAAAGGTTTCAGCTTAAATGATTAAGTACTATTTTTTATTTTCTTAGGAGTAGTTTAGCTTGATAAAGTTAATCTCAGTCACCTCAATAAATTATAATCTGTATTTTCATTAAACTGAATGTTTTCCATAGTAAAGCTAAAGTAGCAAAAACCCAGTAAATGGGATTTTTGTTTCTAGGAAAAGGTAGTACAGCATATGAAATATACCCAAACCCAATGGCAGTACTTTCGAATACCCTTTGGGGTTTTATTTGGGAGTGCCAAAACATTTTTACATGCTCTGCTAGGACAAAAACACCTTTTCAGAATTGCGCTGGTTTGGAACCCCATGAAACCAGCTCATGGGGCTATATTTTGCCTTGCCTTCCACTGCAAGAGTCTGCCCAGTACCATTACATGAGACAAATCCAAGGAAATAGGCTTGGTTTTCAATTGTGTTTTTTCTGGGATCGGGACAGAGATGGAGAAAACATGGGTAAGTATGAATTAGAACAGCCTTACATGGATTTCTTGTGCCACGCTACGATCGGAACTGTTGCTCCAGGAGTCCCTCTGATTTATCACTTATTATTTCCTGAAAACTATAGAGCTGATGGGTATTGAGACAGTCATGCTTTTGTTTGGATTGTATCTCCTCTGCCATCCACTGTAGCAGAGAAATGGACCCTGATAGGGTGGATGCAGAAAAAATGAAGGTTGCATGGATTCAAGCAAAGACAATTTGCCTTGCTGAATCATTACTATTAGTGATATCACAGGACAGAAAAGCAGGAAGAGTGCCATGCTGAACCCTGAAGACCAACAGTTAGGGGAAAAAAATAAAATACGGGTTTACTTATGAACTTGGTATTTTGACTTTGGAGCATACTGGGACAGAAATATGGAACTCCACACACTCATTCTTCATAGAGGAAAACACATTAAGGGAAGTCACATTTTCCCTGGCTACAATGTTTGAAAAACCTTGCACCATGCAGCATGGAACAAAAGTACTTCCCATATTCCCAGTGCATATATGTCAGATATATCAATACAAGTAATTGTTTTGTTATCCTCAAGGGATAACTCCAAATACATATACATTCCACATAATTTATAAACATATTAATACAAAGATAGTAAGGGAAGCCATGGAATGATACACGTACTTCTAACAGATCAGTAGCTGGAACAATTAATTTCCATGTTACCCTTGAGCTAGGATGTTGGCATTTTGTACACTTATTCTTTATGGTCAGATGAGACAGATGTGCAAATTATAAAGCTTCCAGTTAAGGAAATTAAGGTCATATAACATCATGAGTTCTATTTATTGAGCCATCATCAAGACATTCTCTATATGGCAGGTGATTAGAAAAATGTTAATTTTAACATTGGAGATGTTTTATGGTACATCGTGTTGCACCATTCTGTCATCAAATAGCAAAGAAATGTTAGCACCAAAACACTAAGACTTTAATGCATTTCGAGTATAGCAATTTCTCATAGTTTAAGGAGGAATGACAAATAGCAAGTATTTTTTCAACTAAGGGTTAGTATAACCTGTCCAACACTATTTAAATTGTGGTAGAAAATCTTGCATCCCACATTTTTTTAGCATCAAAAAAGTGAATTAGAAGTTTTAGGCAATCTAAAAAGGAAAAACCTCACTTACTAAGGTGATGACATGTTAAGTTCACATGGTTCTCTTACAAACCTGCATAACTGATATTTTGAAGTCTGAATGTGCCCTATGAAAAGCTATGCCACTGCTGCTACAATAGACAAGTTTTGTAAGCAACCTTTTGAACAGATGCATCTGTTTGTAGATCTGCATACACACACACACACACATTTTGTGATAAACAGAAGCATTTTACAAGCAAGTTCACAGAATGAATGAATTACTGATGGGTGCCACATTCACCCAGAAATTGGATATTACAAACAAATGACATCAGGAAATAAAGGGCATTCAGCACCATGAAGTGCATCTAGAGCATAGTCGAAATTTACCAAACAAAAAGGAATTAACTGTAAGGAAATACACTTCTGGAAGAAAACTTGTTTTACTTCTCTTTTATGAAAGATGAAAATGTATTAGATGCGTTCCTGGGCTTCTTTTCCTTAGTCTCCTCAATGCTTCCAAAGACAGCAGTGAGTTGATTGACAAAGCTGCAGAAATTACACAGGATGGTTGAGAAGTTTCTTGCAGGACTTGTAACTTTATTTAATATTTCTACTGCTAAGTCTGCAGTTGTTGTGTAAATTAACTTAATATTTAATCCTACTAATAAATCTGGTCTGCACAAAAGGTACTTTTTTTTTTTTACTCACTCCAAGCATAAAAAGCCTACTTACTTTAGTGAAAAAAAATATACATTTATTTCTTTTTCTTCTAACTAGTCCTGCAGCTCTGCCATGGAGGCTGGATTTTATTTCTGCTTGTTCATCAGGAACAGAATTGGCCACCAGGGATCTGATCTTTCAAACATGTTTAAAGTTAAACACATGAACAGTTCCACTGGCTTCAGTGGGACTACTCATATCCCAAAAGCTAAGCACATGCACAAATCCCTACCATTTTACACTTGTGCAAAACCAACACAAGATCTCTGTGTGGGTTTCTCCCAGCTGATGATGCTTTCAGTGAAGGAGGAAAGCATGGTTAATTAAGTTGGGTGAAAATTTAGCATGGCTGTAGCACATCTGAGACCTGAACTAGAATGGGATAATATACTATTATACAGAATACAGAAACCTATTTATTTAGATCTCTACAGAACACATCACCGTGTGGTGTAGGGATACACAGAGACTGACTGCTTCATTACATGGTAGGGTTGAGAGTTACACTGCTTTGACCTGCCGGGTACCTATAACGCACAGCAACAAGTTCAGATAGGTTAATTCCCAAACCTGCTGAAGGTACAGGCCCTTGCATTAAATACGACTCCAAAATGGACCATCAGCTTCAGCTTGGGAACCAGCTCTCAATGCATCATTCAGGCAACACTTTACAGCGTGCCCCTTAGATAAGTTGTATTATTCAATAAAAAGTACAAATTATGAGATATAAAGATGAGATACAAACATTAATGAAATAGGATGCCTTACACAAATCAACAGACAGGCAAGTTTAGAAGGAAAACCAGACAAATGACTGATGGAAAAGCAAAAGCTAGCAGACAATTTTGGACCTTCACAGTAAATTTCTACAACTAAATCCATCAGAGGGAAAAAAGTTAGAAGTGATTAGAAGAACACCAAATTAAGCCAGTAATGTTACAAGAAAAGTAAGGACAGTGAGCAGATCTGTCTCCAACCAATGCTAGTTACATTATTACACAATTTGTCTGATGTAATTACAGTTTCAGGACAGACGTAGAGGTGAACACACTTACATTTGAAGCAAGGAGGATTTAGAGCCACAAGACTTAAATTGACCCGAGGCTAGAAATGAAAAACACGAAAGACTAACAAGAGCCTATATAAAATAACGATAGCAGGAACAGGATAGAAATAAATCTCCCACCAACAATAACACAAAAGAGAAAGAAAAGACAGATTTCAAGACTGGCTCACTCAGACAGGCCACAGTGAAATAGCAGTAAAGGCAGTGTGCTAGTAACCTCTGATCCTGGCAAATCCCGTGCTCACGCAACAATGAAAATTGTTAAATGGAAAGATGTAGCAGTGCTTGTGGAGCTTGGTGGAGGAATGCACCTGCCTGCAGGGAACAGCCTGGAGGTTGACCTGCACAGACATAGTCCTCTGCATAAATAACAAGCTCACCTGTATACACACAACATTCTCCTATGTTTCTGTCCACACAGGTACTAAATGCAGGTACAAGTGTAGCAATCACATCATACTCTGATCCTAACTCTTTCATGGCCTTTGAGACCCCCCTGTTTTTTCACTCTGATTAACAGGGAGGCAATAAGGGTGGCTGGTTGCATATAATTTTTCATTATCATTGTATATTCATTGGGAGAAGCAGTAGTTTTCACATCTTAGCAAATTTTTCATACTTTAACAATTTCCCCCAAACCACAGCAAGAGGAAGTCAAGTCCTTTCAAACATTTTAGGAGGGGGAAAGAATGAAGACCAAACTAATAGTCCAGTGGTATTTGTTGGCACATTTGGATTTTGTTTCTCTTACAGACAAATGAGAACCCCTCTAGGTAACTTGATGTTCTGAGGTGTCTAACTCCGACCAGAAGGCCTATTAGGAACCATCTCTAAATAAATAAATAAATTCAGATGAGAGTATACAGATTGATGAGTCATTCTGCAATAGAAAAGCTTTATCAACAAATAATTGACCAGCTACAACTAAAGTGTATTGTAGTCTCTTGAACAGCACACTATTTTTCTATGAACTAGAATTAAAAAATTAAGGCTGTTCCAGCACATCTTTAAAGACTGAAACTTTGGGATATTTTGGTTCCAGATCTGCTTCTCAGGTTTGCATTAGTACTGTCTGTCTTGTTCAATCAGATGCTTACAAAAATCAGCCAAAGGTGAAGCAAACAGCATATTTGGGTTTAAACTGCTTGTCAGAATACAGTGCAACATAACATCGGTGGAAAATATTCAGTGACTCTGCAAATGATGCTGACAGAAGACAGATGCTTAAAAGACAGGATTCTATGTACTGATATATGTAGGGTAAATATTTTCTTAGCACATTATATATATAAAAATATATATGTGTGTGTGTGATAAATGCTTACTTAGTATACCACACATTCAAATCTAATTAAAAGACTAATTAAACAAATAGCCTAGTGATCCACAAGAGCATTTTGCAGGTAACATCGAGCCCCAAACCGCGATCATACTGTTGGGCGTCCCTGCCGACTGTCCGCAGCAGCACCTGCCCGCCCGAAACTTCAGTTGTACAGGGAAGGGAGGCGTTTTGGGGACGGCCGCTCCCGTAGGTGCCTTCAGCAACTGCTGCTTTACGCGAAAGGCTCAAAAGAGGGCGGCAAAGATTTGTCACCCTGTGCAAGCACTTGCTCTGTTTTCTTTAAGCCCAACGATTTAAGCCATGCAGGGGCTCCCTCTGCTGTTCTTTTTGTTTTCAGAACTATAAAAGGGAAAAAACCCACTCCGTTGCCGTTTACCTTTTGCGGAGGAGGAGGAGGAGGGGAGAGAGGCTTTTGACATGCTTCCAGTACACCACAAATTCTCTTTTCTGCTCCTCTGTGCCAACTCAGTCTCTTGGCCTCAACATTAGATCTCTGAATATGAGATAATTGAGACAAAGATATGGTATTTATATGCAAGTATTTACATAGCAGATGTCTTCTTTGGACAGTGAAAAAAGAAATAAAATAACTTGGCTATACTAAAAGAGCTTAAAAGGATATCTTCAGCAAAAATGGCAGTTAGCTGATATTCTACATGAGCTGGTGGTTTTCAACCATGTCTTATTCTTACAGGTTTTAGTAGGAATGACACTTGGGCAGCTTGATGCAGGAAATGTAAAAAAAAAAAAAGTTTTTACAATCAGTGCTAATTGTGAAACCTCTCTGGGTGTTCACACCTCCACATCTTGCACAGTACAAAGAAACTACATCTCACACTGAAAGAACGTAACAAACAAACTCTCCTCTACTTTTTAGTAATGGAAAACACACCACCACCACAGCAGCACTCCCCACCCTCCAAAATAACCAAAGCTTTCTCCTTATTTCTGTTTAAAGGTATTTAGGTGACCATCTAAAGCAGCCTTCTAAAACTTTTTGTCTTTCCTTGCTATTTTTAGTCTTAAAGGTTCAGATAAATTGGGTGGGAAACATTTGCATGCAAAAACATCAATCTAGAATCTTTACTCCATATAGGGAATTATCTAAAGTTAACCCCAAAGACTTCTCTACAGTCATTATAAGGAAATACAAAACACTAAAAAACCAGTGTTAATGTAAAGAGAGGGTCAGGACTTCCTTTTCCACTTAAGTATCTGGATAGAAAAGTTTAAGGTCTTTGTAATTTCAACAAATTTCTTTCCTGGCCACAAGGCAAAATGAAGCAAAAGAAAGAAAAAGAAGGGAGAAATACATTCTATCCATTTTCAACACACCTTCAAGTAGGTGAAAATCTACCCTTGAATTTCTACCTTAAACAAAAAGTATTAGTTTCCCCTTTAACCATAAAGCTCTTCCAAAAGCCACAGTAGAAAAAAAATTTTGCTGTGCTGTCATTGGAAACTATGGTTTATAGCAACTTTGACTTTGTTTCATAAAAATCACCTGCTTTTTAAAACCCAAAAGAAAAGGACAACACCATCAGCATTTACATTGACAAGAATGTTCCTAAATGCTTTATCAGAGTGATTTAATTTTCCATCTGTCTGCTGGATTTGCTTTGCATAAAGATCTGGACACATACAAGAATGTGTGTGTTTTCTTTTTCTGCCATACTACTAAGAAAGTAACTTGGGATCACAGAGCAGCCTTTTGCTGCAACTAATCCCTCTGGATTTGGCCTAGCCTTTCAGGCTGCACTTCCTGTCTGAACCCGCCTATGCGCTCTGAAAGCAGAATGAAAAAAACCCAAAACTTCGGCAAAGAGCCATTTAATAAAAATACCAAAACATTTGCTATGCAGGTTGAACTTCAAAGAATCTTTAAAAAAAAACAAAACAAAAAAACAACAGTGCAGAATCCTAGTTATTCCTCGGCTTCATCATATAGTGTAAGGGTCTTTTCTAGGATCAGGATTGAGCCCTTAATAGTGGGAAACCCCAACCTTTTTACGGCATTGGGAAGAAACTGAAGGGTTTGTATCATCAGAGCTAAAACAACTCACTGAATCAAGGCTGGGGGTTTGATTATTTCTCCTTATGAACAAGAGTTGACTTAGAAATCCATAAAATAAACCAACACCTATTTTTTATTTCTCAGTTAAAATCATCAGTAAGTTATTTCAAAAATATGATTCTTCACAGTATCTATTTAAATACAGAAGTAGTGACTAAGAGATTTGAGTACCACATGTAGTAAAAACACACTTAATTAAGAACAGATCAAAATCTAGGACCAGACTGACCATCTCTCACACACAATGGAGAACTTCATGTTTGCAAATTTCAACTGATTCAGAGGACTCACCATCTGTAGACATGGGAGGCAGCGTAAGGATGGATGTGTGAACCTATACCTCTATCTTGTCCCCTATTTTAACTTCATACTGTTATAACTGACAAATGCAAAGTCTTCAAAGTGTTCAGCAGACTATTACCTCTATAGGTCACGTGCTGTGTTTAGGTAAGCAGGCCTTACATAGAAGTGATCAAATAAACATCACTTTGTGAGCACTCCCGCAAAACACCCTCTTATGATGGAGAGGCCAGCAGATCTCTCTCTTCCCCTGAATTTATGATCTACTCATACGCACTGATCTGGCAACCCTTGCCACAACATGGCTAACTTCACACCCCCAATAAAAGCAATACAGAAAGCACCACAAGTGCCTCAGAAGTCATTAATGTCCATGGGATGTCAATGTAAGCTTTTATAACAGAATCCCTATTACTATCCCGCTCTTCTCTCCCACTACGGAACGAGAACATGACAGTAGGGCATTGACCAGACCATACATTTCCACACACAACCGATAATAAGTTGTACATTCTCCCTTTATATGGTGTGACAACAATAAAAGTGGGAGGGGTTGTTTGTTTTGGGGTTTTGTGGTTTTTTTGGTTGGTTTTGGGTTTGTTTTGTTTTGTTTTTTTTAAACAGTATGCCAAGACATGCTTCTGCTTCCTAAATGGAGCATTTGAAGCCTGGAACATTCTGTTTAGCTCCCACGGCAGTATAGTTCTTCCTTCATTATTCTTTGGAAAAAGCAGACTTAAGTTTTTTTGACCTTTTTTGTTTTTCATGATAGGAAGGAAGACAGTTATTCTTGCCATGTTCTGAAGTTTTTTAAGCTTACAGAAGTGTTTATAAATAGAATAGCTTTAATTTTTATTACATTTTCTTAAGAACAAGGAACCTGTAATATTGCTGCAGGTGATGCAAGAAAGTAGCAGAAAAAACAGGCTGGTGAATATAAGAAAATCTGATCAGCATTCCTTCCTCACAACACAGGAAACACCTATTGCCCATACCACTTTTTATCATGGCCACTGAAGCAGGATTAGAAGAAGAGTGCTTAACCAGACTATTTAACCCTCACTGACAGAGGATAGAGCAACCCAGAAAGTTCCTACTCTGTCACTACCTATGCCCTCCAAACCATCTCCCTTCCGTGGCATGAAATACAAGTAGACGTTTCTTTCCTTCCCAGTGATTTACTGTTTTGTAGATAAACTTAATCCTCCCCACTGTCTCCCACATCCTTTTTCGCAAAAACTTGGACCCACTACAAACTGAAGTAATACAGGAAAGACTTACTAAAAGGAATACAGATTTGCTAGTATAAAGGAAGGTAACAGCTCTACTGCCGCTTACCTTGTCTTCAGAGGGGTAGAAGTTCACTAGACATTGCATCAGCAGGTATTTCTCTATATGCTTCTTGTAGTTTTAAGATTAAAGTACTTGTTAGCAAAACAGCTAACGATAATAGCAAAAGAGTATGATACGAATGTATTGTCATGCTGCATAATATTCATAGATGTGTGTTTTATACCAATACTGGTATTGGTATAGTATATATATATGTATATATATAACGGGAGTATGAAACAACGGCGTTTTTTGCTTCACCTTTACAGCTAATGAGAGTTCTCAATTTTGTGGAAGTCTTTCTGCCCGATGAAAAAGAAATGGGATATTTCCTGTAATCGCCAAAGGACTGAGGTCTACCAGAGAGGCTCATTTCGCTTGCATCATCTTACAGTAACAGTCCACCAAGCTATATGCTGGCCAGCACAGCATCTGGAAACTCTGCAGCTAAACTTGAAAGCCAGAGCATACTGTGGCAAAATATTACAAAGCTATTTACAGTGACATTAAGACAATAAAGATCAGAGCATAGTTTTGGCACAGAAGAAAATTCAACCATCAACTTTCTTCGTGTTTGCCAATACCCTCTTTATCTGATCTAGTATAATTATTCACTTAAAAAAACTTTTGTTTATTCATTTTAAGAAAGAAGATAATGGCCTTAAGTATTTAATTACTACAGGAGACTAAAGAGAAAAAAAAAATTCCTTAAATCACATCTTAAAAAAAAAAAAAAACTCAAAACTTTTTCAAATGTGCTCTTAAACTGTCCCAGAACTTTTTTACTGATATTTTATCCTTTCTCTAGAAATTCTCCTTCTGTTTCTCTGAAATATGTACAATACAAATTCTAGACAGAGATTTAATAAGCAGGTAATACGTACCTACACAAGTGTATACACATGTTCAGTACTAGAGACATACATATATTCTGTACCATGGGAAGCACACATTCCATGTACTTGCTATATAGCTGGATAGATAAGCAACTAGTTGAGAGGAGAGTACTAAAGAGGAAAACTATGTCTTGAAATCTGACTGGGTGATTATATTTAGGCTCTGAAAGACCCACTGAAGGGGGAATCATCTGCTTTACTAAGTAAACCCCTGGAACAAACACTGGATGTACAGTATTAGTCTGTAACCTAGCAAATCATGGCAATGTAGGACACTGTGTGGATTACAAATGTGCATTAAATTACATATTGTTACAGAGTTCCCCCCCCCCCTTTAGGATGCACTCAACACTTGCCTCCTTCCTGTCTGACAATATGTTGCCATGCTATAAAAGCCCTAATGCCCATTCCAACGATTAGCTGTACATCAGCATTACTACTTCAAATCCACAAGTTTCACATCAAGCATTAAATGGGATGAATATTGATCTGCTAAAGAGGATTTATTTATTTCTAGCTCTATCCAAAGATCAACTACTAGCAGCTTTCGGTGGATCTGTTGAGCTCTCACAGCACAAAGCTACTGCATACATGACACCGGACTTGACATTTCAGTTCTGGAAGAAAACCAAACAGTAAATTCACTGCAATAATCCTAGATAAATGAGATGATCACTGGAAAAGCTGAGATAGTTAAGTGGTCTATCAGAAAAGTCCAAAGGATGATATTGAACTGTTGCTACATAGTAACCTCTCTCATGACAACATGGCACAAGATCACCATATCAGATGCCAGTATCTTTGCCTTAAAAAAAGCACCATGTCTTCAGATTATCTTGGAACACTTCACAATTATGTTCTGAGCTGAAAACTGTATACTCAATGTAAGTGTAATCAGAAACATATCAATATCACAATATTTACCCATTCATTCCTTTTTTTGTACTGTTCAGTCAATAACACACTAATAACTGTATAATGCATTCAAGAAACAGATATATATTTCAATCCTCGCAGCACAGCTAGCGGGTTTCTAGTAATGTTAGGACTGTCCTTGAAATGTTCTTTTTAGTATATTTCGGTAGGGATCATTTTCTATTCCTTGGCACTGGTGAAGTAGAAAAACATACAAATGAGTTGATGAGTATTGCAAGCAGATTAGAGATGAACTGGTGAGCTGCTTTGCCTTTTATATTCAAATGGCAAGGGTGCAAGAGAATACTATGTTTTCACTAACTTTGACAAAGAGCATTTGAAATGCCAGTGTAAGAAGCCATGAAATTTTTGCTGTGTCACTCACACAGGAAACTGAAAAAGTCAGTCAAAACATTGCCTCAGTGCTATGATTTCATCAAGCCATATCATTCCAGTAGCTAATAATGTCATCCTAGTCATCTGCTAAATGTTTCATTTTTATTTATCTGATCTCTCTTCACCAATTTTCCCTTATGAGAGCGTATTAATTTACAGAACACATGGAAAAGAAACACAACACAGTGACATACAATGGGGATATTTGCTACCATTAAACATTGCCTCATTTTTGGCTTCATATAAGATCACAGTTCTCAAAAAAACCCCACAAAAAACCCATCAGGAAAAAACCTTTGCAGCATGTTATCAGGAACAGATCTGAAAGCTGAAAACCAATGCTTTGTTTTGGTTGCTTGAACTCTGTGAATTGTAAATGTCCTTGCCACAGGTAGCACTCAGTTTAATTAGGCTTTTGTGTCTACTTTGCCAAGGATGGAGGACTTTGGGCCAGTTCCAAGTGTCAATGAGAGAGAAACTAAATGTGTTTCAACATTAGCCCTGCATTTAGACAAACTACAATCCTCTCTCTTTTTTTTTTTAAAATATCTTCCATTTCATCTGTGTATAAAATAAACCACGCTTCTGAAGACAGTGCTGGTGATATATGTTCAAATGTATTTCAAATGTAGAAGCTTGTATTATTTATAAAATGTCCTAAATAAACCAACTCAAAACAAGTCTGAAAAGGTAATCTGAAGTCTTTTCTGGGTGATTTCTGTCTGGATAATAGTTTTAATGGGACAACACTGCGGAGCCCCCACAAAGTTTTCTCTTCCAACAGACTGTTTCATTCTTTTGTGAAAAAAGAACAAACCAAAATGAAACAGTGTAACTGTGAGTAAATAGTGATAGGAAAGTCAGTTATACGTTGCCTGAAGCTTTCAGGCTATCCGTAAATGGAACACATGAAATGATACCAAATTCATATCCTGAAAAGCAAGAATAATTTTCCTGCCTTTCGCATTCTCATAACATGGCTCTCTGTAAGCTGCCTTCTAGGAAGTGTCTAAATTTGCAATATAATTTGGTAAAAAGTTAATTCAAGTCACTAATTCTTTCCATTTTTTCCACTACTAAATAAATCAAAAATAATGGAATGGAATGTAAGGAAAACTTATATAAAAGGATAATGTCTATAAACATTTCTGTAGTTTGTTGGGAGTATCTTTCACAAGGAAACAAAATCAGAAATATTTGCTTAACTCTAGTTTAGTACATAATGCTTTTACCTAACAATAACTCCTTTCTTCACAAACACTTCATAACACATGTCAGTCCGAAACAGATTGCAATGGTTGTGGTTTGAATATAACAGCAAAATTTCAGACACGCTGAAACCCTGTATTCTACCTTTATCCTCCCCACGTCCTTTTGACATCCCTATGGTCATTCCTGCCTCTGCAACTTGCTGTATTATTATATTTAAAAAGGCATAACCTCTTTCTTCCTCCTGCCCTTCCCCCCACCCTTTGCACAAAATTCCCAAACTGTTGAAAAATGGTCACATTTTTTAATTATTTTATAGTGAGTTTAAAATCAACTTTTTTTTTTCTTTTTTTCTCTCTCTAGATTTATTTACTCATCTTTAGAGCACATGGAGAAAATGAAAAGCAAGGATGCCATAAAGCAATACTCAGTGTTGAAATAGAGACACTGGTCATCACTGGAATAATCACAGACAAGTGTATGACCAAAGGCCAAACTCTCCTGCAGAGCTTCCATCAAGTAATGTGAGAGAGAACAGCAGTAATCAATGCATAACAGCATAACTTCTTCAGGGAGCAGCATCTCTCAAATGTGCCATATTATCATTTAAATCACAGATACCTTGGCAAGTCATATTTCCACACAAAAGAACATTTTACTGCCTATTTCATGCATTCACATGTTTCTTTTTTGGTACAAAACACCAATTTATCTAACTTTATATGTTTATTAGGAACTTTGTGAACAATCAGTCTGTCCCGTCCCCCCACCGCCAAGTACTCAGGTTTTTAGGAATGATCATAACCCAAACAGGGCTATATGATGCACTCCATGTAATACATGCACCATGTGAAATACAGATGAGGATTTTTTTTTTAGGTATTGTTTTACAAGTCACAAATTCTAACACTACCCAACAAAACTCCTAGCCGCATAAAAAGATGCAATAAACCTCTCTAACAGTAGCTGATTTGTATGCAACATTGACCATAAGGGTAACTCTTCAGTAAACCTGAATCTCGTATATAATGCATAGCAGTTAATAAATCATAGTAAAATCAGGTGGCTTAGAGCCAACAATACCCAACTAGTAATGGAAAGGGGGGAAAGATTTATAGAGAGACAGACTCTGTCTGGATCTTGCTTTTAAGAGGCTCGCACAGCGCAGTGGGAAGATCTTGCTGTGGTTTCCAAGTGGACACATCTGTGTCATGCTGACTCACTTCATCCTTCCCCCGGCACTGCCCCTCACTTACCCCAGGTGATGCCTCTTCTCTCCAAAATCTTCCTCTTTGACCTTCCCACTGGTTTCTTGTCTATCCGCTCCCCAGCATGCGAGCTGGAAAGGAGAAATCAAGATGAGGTCAGAGTATTGTTCCTGAAATTTCAGAAAAACATCCCACACTATATTTCAAACTTAAAGAGGAATACTTAAAAAGAGCCTCTTGAAACTGGTTTCTCAACCCCCCAAAAGCCACACTACAAAGTATTCAAAGTGTCACGTATTTCCCAGCTTCAAAATCCGATTTTATAAAAGGGAGAAAATGTAGTTCAGTGTTTATGATGGGAAGAATAGGGTTTTTTGCTTTAAATATCAAGGGCAAAACTCTTCTCTCTGTTCTCATTGGAGATCTAGGAGAGCAGGATATTAGAGAAGATTGCTGCTGCTGCTGCACGGATCTGAGAAAATACTTTTTTTTTTTTTTAAAGCCTGTCCACAGCAATCAGAGGCCCTTAGCCAGACAAAAGTGTTAGTGCAAGATTAAGATGCAGCATCTCAAAGTTAAGCATACTTGCGGCTTCATCAATAGGTAGTGTGATGTTAATTACATATGTGTAAAAACTAGCATGACGTACTTATTTCTTGCGTTAAGAATCGCATTCGAAGTTACACTAAACTAATAGTGGTTACTTAGTTTTCACAGTTACCTTCGTGTATGTCATTCACTTTGACTAAGGGGAAAACGTTTCTCCTTTTGGTTTGGTTATATTAAGTTTATGGTTGTCATTGCTGGGAGCATCCTGGTTCAGGATTTGGCTTGGGGAAACTGCAGCAAAGTCTCTAAATCAAATTAAAACTAAATCCCGCTTCCCTGCCCTAAAAAGCAAATTATAAAACGTGTCTATTTACGCCAGGTTCTCTAAATCCCTTTTTGTTATTAAAAATGCCTGAGTGTCAGATAGATACTACTCGACAAAAAGCTTTAAAAATCGAAAGCACCCTACAACATAAAATTCCAACACACGAATAAACCAAGACCACGCTACCGAAATAAAAATATAATTAACAGAATCTTGAGGCTTCGCGTTTCGCACAGGGGACGAGCCTTTACCGGACACTTTCCGGAAGCCCCGTGACGAGAGACCGCTCCGCGCCCACGCAGCCCTGAGCAAGCCCTTCCCGTGGCGGAGCCCCGCTTTGGCCGCACGGCGGAGGCGGCGGGTGAGACGCCGATTTCCCCCGTCGGCAGTCACTCGGAGGAGACGTTTCAGCCGGCGGGCGGCGGAGGGACCCGGGCGACCGTTAGGGCCCGGGTGGCCGTTAGGGCCGCGCGCGCGGG
>NW_008823889.1:262965-280252 GCF_000699105.1 Pygoscelis adeliae
GAGCAGGGCAGGGCCGGGCTGAGGGGAGCGGGCGGGCGGCCGCCGCCCCCGCCGCGGAAACGCTGACTCCTGCTACACGCCCAGGGCTTCAGAAACGAGCTTTAAACTTCATCTCCAGCGTACAAGGCCGGGCTGGGCGTTCGGGGCCATACGCGGTTGTGACGACGCCCTCGAGTAGGCATGGGGGTACACACAAAAAAAAACAAACCCCAAACATAGCGAGACTCAGACTAGAAACAAAATCACGGCAGCAAAATTGACAGAAATAATGTGAAGTCTACTATTTCAGAAGAAGATAAATATTTAAATATAGCCTACTGCTGGGGAAGAGGATGGGATTTTTTTCCATTGACCTCAGTAGCTGTAGGAATGAGTTCAAAGACATGAAGTAATACAGTTTTGACGGCGTTGCTCTTGTGCTATCTTGTTTTTTTACAAAACATTTTTTTTTCTTTACAAGACAAATTACTTATTTGCAACTTATTTGCAGTGTCAAGCAGCAGCAATGATAAATCCTTAAAAACGATGGCTGAAAACCAGTCTCAGTAGTATTTATTTAGGATAACAATAAGGAAATGAGAGCTCTTAAGATGTAATTCAAGTTTGTTCACCTTTCGTATGTAGTTTGGTTTAGTCCGTCTTGCAGATTTTTGATGACGTAGAGCAACACTACTACTACAAATAATTACAGGCCTACAGAGCTTTCCATCTCTGCACTGCTTTAAAAAGATAGGAAGTTAATTCACGCGAAATAACCTGTATGTAAAACTGTCTTGCAAACAAACGGGGAAGCCTTATAATTTTTGAGGTACCACATCTGAGGTACCACATAAGAAAGGGGCGCTCAGCTGCTGCCACCTTGTCCTTCAGAGGCAAGGCAGGGGCCTGGCCTGAGCACCGATTGAGCCTGTTACCCCACAGCAGCTCTCCCAACACACTGCCCCCTGCAAAACCAGCTACAGGCAGAATCCACTCATTTTTATTCTTTTGCCTCAGAGTATTGCCCATCCAGAGGACAGTCATGGGAATCCTGTCTCGTGCAGGTACAACTCGTGCAGGTGCTGTTTTGTCAGAAGGGAAGGACAAGCGAGAAGGCGACCACCCAGAAAGCAGCACCCACGCACTGCCACTGCGAGGAAAGCATCGCTGGAAGGTGCTGCATTTCTAATGCCCTCTACTTCATCAAATTGGGAACAAGGAGGCCCAAAGGATGTACAAGCACAGAGTATGCTGATGAATGAAAGCATACACTTCTTACATGCACAGCAACTGTCGACAAATAATCATAGCAAAGGTTTTTCATGTATCGATGCAAGCATCGGATTATGGTTTTCTGGCAAAAAATGTAAACCTACTAACTATACTCCACATTGTCTTTACAAATAGCCAAGAAAGTGTTATTCCAGAATTCATAGTTAGACTTCGTAATATTTTGCAAGGAACGGTCTGCTGGCAGACTCTGAGGATGTACAGTCTGTACAGTGTCTCGGTCTGCGGTTTGACTCTATAGCTCTTAGCCAGAATATTCCACTGTCACTCAATCCTAAACAGAAGAAGATACTGCTCTGGCTATTAAATAAAACCAAGAACACATATGAACCAAGAAGATCAGATGAAATGGATAGCAAAAAGTAAAAAAAAAAAAAACAGGTCAATGATTAGATTATTGGAGAAAAAGTTTAAATAATAAATATCTTTGCTCCCAAGAAGATCCCCAAAACTAGGACAGAAAAGGGCAAAAATCTTAAATATCTTTTGACCAAAATTCCAGTAAAAAATTATTTTTTTGGTGGGCAGGAGGGGAAAAAAAATGAAATCAGCTTCTTCAGCAAGAGAGTTATGTGCTCCATGTTCAAGAAAAGTGCTAATAACACTACATGGGTGCAGCCTGTCTGAAATGTGTTTAGTTGCTGTTTAATCCCCATTTATCACTAATGTATGAGACTCACAGAGAAGGCGGGGGCCCCTAAAGTCTGTATTGTTTGCTTCTAATATTTTTTGAAGTCCTTGATAGGCCATGTGTAGATTGTCAAGCAGATATAAAAGATGCAACTGAAAATAGTACATTAAGCTTTTGTATTAACTCCCATTTGGTAATGGTTTGTAATATGCACTGTTTGAAATACTGGTACAAACTCAACAAAAGATGATGTAAGATTAAATAAAGAGGGTCAGAAGTTTGGGGAGAAGCATTGAACAGTAGCAGTGGAGCACAGCAGCTGTTACACAGCACACAGCAACACCACAGAATAGTTTATGACAGGAAGTGAAGAAAATTCCACAATCCACCTGAAGCTACAGTGGGAATTATGTAGGCAAAATATAGTTATTAAAACTGGAATGTAACCAAGACTTCAGGGGCTAATAACCCTTTTCTTGCAAGAGATAGCAAAAAACCCCAAGCATCTTCATTGACCACAAACTGCAAGACCACAGCTTTACATCTCAATTGAAAGACACGGCTTTTTCCATGATAAATTGTCACAAGAACGTGATCTTTCTGGGGTGTGATTTCCTGGCCAACAGTCTCCATTTCCTTCTATAAACTGCAAAGAGAGTTAGTGATTTTGGGATCAAAACCAAAACAATACATCTTGTACATATATACACCTTTTTTTTTTTAATGTATATACACACACATACATATGCGTATAAAAGAATCCTCTTTAAAGCTATTGCCAATGTTTAAAAAAATATGGGCTAGTCTTGATGAACTATAATTTAACAGTCACAATGTGAATATATTTACTATTTATTGTGTCCATTAAATTTCTTTATGCTACAATTTTATTATTTCTTGCCTAGAAATTGACTTAATTTTGCAGGCCAAATATTCACTTCAATGAGGAATTAAAGCACTTGAAAGAAAAATTAAACTCCACAGAGCATGTAGTTCATTTTATATCTGCATCTATAAAACACATACACATCGTGCACAAATACGTAGGTATATAAATGCACAGATTCTGAAAGTACATACGCATTTGGACCATAAATACTCCCGGAAGTGGAACACATACATTTATGCAGTGTGTATTTGTTTATACGACTATGACTACAGTACATAAATATGGATAAGCCTTGTGTGTATTATACATTGAAGGCTCCTTAGTGTGGTATAAAAGATTCTTTTATGGTGAAATTTGAGAGGCATGTGTTTCAAGGAAAAAGTATGTAAAAGGAAGCTTTCTAGCTCATCCCAGGATTGAGCAGATAATGGGTGCTATTCCAATTTTTCAGACCCATTGCATACACTATACGTGCTACAGAAAAATCATTTTTTTGATGTTTATTTAAAAAGCAAACAAACTTCTGCTTGTATTTTGCTGCATTCAAAGATACGCATTTCTTGCAGAGACGTAAAGCAGCTGTAAAGCAGTATCGATTGCTGTTACGTCTTGCCACATAAAGAAACATACAAGAGGCATTCTCATGGTAGGAACACAGCTTTAAAAATGGCAGCTCCCCTGTGTGTATCTAGATGTATGCTGGTATCAATAAAATTAGGTAGCTTAGAAACTTCAGTCAAATTGTACCCATAGTTAGGCCTGCTAAAGCAGCAGAAAATTTATTTTTCCTTTCTTTAAGTGTAACGTGGTGAATGCTGAAGATGTTAGAAAAGAATTATTTAGAATGCAAAATCGAGTATTTGAAAGCTGGAAAATGCCGTGTTTAGAACTGCCAGTCAGTTCTACTTCTGATCTTTTTTTATATATATATAACCCCCCCTATATAGTCTTTAATTATATGGTAATATTAATTTTCCTTGCCTCATTCAGTGTTTTGAACAAGAGCACTTCCCAATGCAATTAATGCTGGATGAACAGATGCAACATTCAAGTGTTTAACTTTGCAACCAAAATGGCTTTCTTTTATCTTCAAAGAGAATTTTTATTTAAGATACATGTTGAGTACATATATAAATACTGGGACTACTTTACTGTATCCTTCCTCGTCATAAATTTCTTGCCTTAGATCCTTCTTTTGAAGACCACACTAAGCCCGCAGTCCTGGAAGTACACTCAGTTACACGCAACGGAGCTGCTGCAGTCTGTATCAAACTCGAGTACAAACTCGAGTACTGTTTGATACAAGTCCGTATCAAACTCTATCATTGTCCACGTTAGACCTGACAGGTACACACCACCAGTGCACCCATGCTCTGCCTTCACACCGCAGGCTGGCCAGGCAGGAGCCAGATTCTGCCTGGGAGTTGTGTGACCACATTAGCTGGTGTTACCGCCACCCTGCCTCCTGGAGTTAGTTACTTCAGGCACGGGGCTATTTTAAATACAGCTTTGAGGCTAGAAGTGGTTTGTAGCTTAGAGCACTGGCGGAGGGAGCTCATGCTTACGCCATCCACACTGCTCATCTCAAGGAGAGAACTGCTATCAGAAGGTGCAGTTAGAGGCTTGTCTACAAGTACTCAAGAGAGTGTTCACCCCAAGGATTCTGTGTGAGAATTTGCCCTCTAGGTACAGTTACTGAATTTGCCCCCCAAACTGCAGTATCAGGTGCACGCTTGAATTCTGGGCTTTCTGACCATGGCTACGTGCTCAGGGTTTTGAAAGTTTACCCGTTGTGCTAGCTGCTTAGGGTGGCATTACTCACTACCCTTATGTCCAAACTCTGCTAATGCTTTTTTGTTTTTGTTTTAAGATAATTATTCTTTTGATGCCTGCAGAAAAGATCTATAAATAACTAGGGTTCAGTTTCATTCCCCAAATTATTTGTAGTTAAAGTCAGTTGGAAATTTAGCAGGCATTATTTGTAACTATGAATTGGGAACATAAACATTTACATGACCTTGGCATTCGTACCACAATTAACTATAAATTCTGACTCGACTCATGATTATTTATGGTCTTTGTGAAGTGTAAGCATATAGAGGCTTTCATAAGGCTAACCAGAAAACCATCCACAAGTTAAAATTGCCTTAAGCAACATTTGCAATATAAAAGGTCTGATCCTCTGATCCTAAGGACAGCTATTCCCAAAATAATCTGATGGAAATACATAAGAGAGCTGATTCAAACAAAGATTATTCACACAAGGACATATTTTGAGGTTGGGCCTTAGTTTGTAATTTATTACTTTGGATTGCAAAGCACAAAGTATTAGATTCCTTTGTTAGCACCGAGCTTCATAGCCCTTGTAATGCTTAGTTATTTGTTCTATTTTGTATTTTATTTTTAATTCTTTGCTTCTGCTGTTCCCCCCCCCTCCCCATACCAATCATTCCTGTTTTCTTTACCTTTACATTTTTACATACCTCAAGCAGAGTTGGGATGTTTATAGATGACAAGTACAAGGGTGAGGGGATGAGCCCACACAAGAAGCAACTTGTCGGTTCAAACAGCAAGCAAGCAAACGGTTAGCAGATTTGGACTGCTCATCCCAGAGCAGGGGCCTGGGCAAGATGACAGCAACAGCCTGCTTGAAAGCAGGTTGGGACCATTACTGGTAATTATAGTTAATCAGCAACAATTGTCTTGACCAAGATACAGATCAACACTGAGCACTAACCTAACAGGACCTAATGAGTGTAATGGAGGGTGAAGAAAGCCTGATTAAACTTGCAAGGCACCGAATGACCTGAGCAGATGAGGCATTGTAATTCCCAGCCCCTCTCCCTCTCTCCCCTTCTGCCTCCAGTCCCCACTACGGGTGGCAACAGCCCCTGTGTTAAACCCGAGTCTTGCGGCTATGTGGCAATACAGGCTGTATCGCGATATGCTCTCAATAGTGGTTAATGGGTCAGAAACACGAGAAATTGAGTTAAACCCAGCACTCGGATATGAGTGGGTATAGTTATATGCAGGGTTTTTTTAAAGCAACTGCAAGCGCCGACTGATTTTATTATATATAGCGGTTGTCCTTAAAACTAATCAATAATGTTGTTTAGCAGTCTAAGGCTGTTGCAATACCCAGAGCATTTTTTTAAAGCATTTTGCAGAGGTAATGAATATCTAAGCATTCAAACATAATTGGAAAAGGGTCCATGCTTTTCTGTATCCTTATTGCTATCGCTCTTTCCATTAGAGTCTAAATTGATCAGAAGGTTTTTTTCCCATGGAACTTCTGTGTGAGAACAAACAGTTTTAATCCTTAAGATCCTTGTTAAGAGTACAGCATTCTCATAAAACAACGATTACAAGATATCTGTCATTTTTGCAGGTAATTAGTTCTATGTAAATTTTGATCTGAAAAGATTCTGGTTCAAAATAAAAATCTGAGAAAAATAAATTTAAGAAACGTATTTTGGCCTTTATAGCAAAAACTATATTGAAGCAGTAACTGCAAATTTTGCAAATTTTAAATTTAAAAAGGTACAGCTTCTCATGGTATATACTATGCAACAAATAGTAGTCTCACAGGAAAAACATGCTATAAAATTATTTTACCTATTGACTCTTCAGGGTTAAGAAAGTGAATGTGAGGGGAAAAAAATAATTACAGTTCTCTAGACTTTCCCAAAATGTAAGTACAGACATATACACTATTTACTGAAACACTGCCCCATCAATACCCCTTGTACTTGAAAGGAAATTTGGCCAAAAGTAGAAGAAAACCTTTTTCCTCTCATTCAAAGCACTGTGGCAACATGGGCTTCTGGTGCAACACAAGTCATCAAAACATCTAAAAGCCAGCCAGCATTTGTTACACCTGTGTTTTGTCAGGCCATAATGACACTTGTTTCTCAGTCTAACCCTATTCTCACACTGCATATATTCCTTACAGGAATTCTGTAGCCAGTTTTAGCAGGAGTGGATAGCTGAAAGCAGGTCCTTATTTAGAAGAGGGTCTCTGCTGAGTCTTGGTTTGTTGGCTGGTTGGGTTTTTTTGTCTGATATTGATCTGTTTTACTGAACTTCTAAACATATACAAGCCAAAAGGACATCATTATTACTGACATAAATACTACTACCAGTTCTGCACTAAATGTATAGCCTGGTACAGCCCAGCCTTTCCTTGCTATGCCTCTTCCTCGGTCACTAACCTCCCATTTCCCAATCTAAATCCTGCCCGATCGCTCTTAGTGGGCTATCTAGCTCTACTGGGCCATTTGCTCTAGTAAGGTAGGCAAGGGAGTTATGGAGTCAGGACACACTACCTCTCTCCCGTCCTCTACCCCAGCAAAATGCCAGAACAAAGTAAAAGTAAGGGGTATGTTCACATTGGTCATGTTCAAAGTGGAGATTGTACTGTGGTACCAGGTCTCAAACAGCTGGGGAAAAAGGAGGAGAGAAAAAAATGAGAGGAAGAACTCCCTATTAGACCCCAAAGCCCATCCTGCAGGTACTGTCTTGTGTTATTAGTCCTATTGAATAAACTATAAACCCCACAAAAATGGGGAGTAGTGCTATATCTTATCTTCTGAATAAAACAAGACAGGTTATTTCTCCCAGCATCACATTGTGCTGGAGCTTCAACTACAAAACAAGTCTGCCAGAGAAATTCTTCCCATCAAAGGAGAAAGGCTGATTACGAAGAGACAGACACATACAAACCTATGACCACTCTACTCTACATGATACACTCAAATCCAACTCTCCTTTTATACAAATGGTTCAGTAGTATCAGGGTCATAATATAATTTTGGTGCCAATATATTGGCTTGTGTACTGTGAGGATAGGACATATCACAACTGTTATTCATGTGAGCCTCTGTGCTCACTTGGGCCCTCTCTCTAGGAAAGGCAATGCAAAAAAGCACAGATACACTCAGATTTTTTGTGGTGATACACCATGCTGAAATCGGTGAAGGGTAAGAAAAAGCAGCTCCAGGGAGGAAAGGAGTTTGCCATGAGATAGCCAAAAAGCTCAATTTCTACACCAGTTGAGGCCAGCTGTGCACCTAGTCTACACTGGCCTTTTGGGTAGACTGGAAGAAAGGTGCCAGAGACTGGGCAAAGTCCAGGACAAAAAAAAAAAAAAATCTATTCTTTTAAGATTTGGGGTGAAAGAAGAAGAACAGGCTGAGTTTTATTTTTTTTCACTCAATCATTTCTTTCTGCAAGAAATATGGGGCAGAAGAAGCTATTGGCTGCTGTATCCTGACTCTAAAAAATAGGACCTGTAACCAACATAGAGAGACAAGGCAGATTAATTAAGCAGTTTGGAGAACCTCTAAAATTACTCAAGTCAACGTTATTGTGAGGTGGTCCAAATCCCCCACTCTTATGAAAGATATTGATAAAGTGTATTAGGAGTACGTTGAAACACATTATGCAGATAAGGCATCCCATGGTTGTTAGCTTTATTTAATGATTTAAAAAAACAAAACAAAACAAAACAACAAAATATTAATGATCTAGGAAACAGTAGTCTTTTACACTTTCCTGTAAAAGCAAGAAAAGTAACTTAGGTGTGCCTGCATTCAGTCCAAAAGTTCACATTTGACTACAGGATTTGTTTTAGAAATGTATTTCACCTTAAATATGGTGACAGTAAAAGAGGGAGAATTGACTCCTTTGTTGCTGCCGAGGGTTTTTTTCTCCAGTCGATTATCTTCACTCAAACATTTGTAGTGCATTTTTAACTAGAAGGACATTGTTTCTTGTCATGCTTCTCTACTAGGTTGAAAAGCCCTTTACTATCCAGCCTTCTGCTCCCCGTAAAGACATTTAGACATTGTAATTCAATGACACCTGTGTTCCTTTCGATGAACTAGAGCTCCTTAATTCTCTCACTGCAGCACATTTTCTCCCTTTGTCCTTAATTCATTTTTGTGTCCTTTTTGCCCCCTCCAATTTTTCAACACCATTTTAAATGTGCCGACACCAGACTAGACTACACCAGTAACACACAGCATCTAGAGACTGCTAAATTCTTAACCAAAAATAGAGATGACCTAGCCCTTGCCCCAGATGTTTCATACAAAATTTAAACATTGTAAGAGTATGATTTAGAGGCATGAAGCTTTCGCACAAGAAATTTTTAAGGAAGAAGAGAAAATCCACTGCCAGTGAGTCTTCAGCTGTCTGTGAATGGAGCTAACATGTGACATGAATCATGCTCAATAAGAAAAAACTGCTTTTTAAGATACAAGAGAATTTACCCAAGATGTAGCTCATAAGTCAAACACATTTTTAATGATTTAAAGAAGCCAATTTACTATCGTCAACATATTATTGCTAAATATTGCACATGACTCCGATTCCTGTCCCTGGGCAGAATGTATTATGCTCCCTGAGGTCCACAGGAGCGAAGTGTTCTCCCTCGTCTTGTGGATTCTGTGCATTTCACCGGTGGGGCCATCATTCTTTCATGTGCTTAAATCAGAGGTGGGTCTGAAGCAAATATAAAAGTTTTGGATACCACGTAAGCAAGTCTGAAGAAAACCTAAGCTCTTACAAGAGTTACTATAAGGCTTTGTTCCCAGCATTGACAGGGTGGGTATAGTATCAGTCACGTTTTCTATTAAATGTTCCAACAGGTTTCACATCTTTTTCATCCTGGATTTAATTATTCTCAACACCACCTTGATTGAAATTTTACCAGCACAAGATTATTTCAGTACAATTACCCCTGACTTGCATCATGTGAAAGAATATAATTCAGTTCACAGGACTGAATTAGTTTACATACACCAGTTTAACATGACACACAACTGCTTGTGGAGATTGCTTGAAACAATAGAGCTCCCCCTCAATATATAGCATATTTACAGAATTGGAGATGTGCATTATTTGAGCTTTCACTTTCCTCCCAAGCATCAAGTACAGGCTAAAGTGAGAGTAGGACAAACCTAGTAGATCTTACTTCAGTAGCTAAGTAAGTTAATTCATGAATCTTGTTATTTGCTTATGTGCAGTTTATTCCCAGTCTAGGTTTTCAGTTTATGCTCTTCTGTTTGTGGACAAAAAAAAAAGAAGGGGGTGGTGTCTCTTTACTGTTTATTGAATATGCCTGTCTTGAACTTCAGTGCCTCTTTTTATCCAATTATCCACTAGAATTATACATTCTCTGAATAACTGAGAGATTCTCACTTCTACTTAAAGGAACTGTGATTAAATGAACTACAAACCGTATTTAGTCATATCCACATTCTACACTTGTGAAAATAACAGCATTTGTCAGATGTTGCTTGAATAATACATGTTTTTACTAACAAAACTCTTGCAGTTTTAGTGAATTCTACCAAAAAAACCCAAACAAACCCCAAACCAAAACCAACTAACCAAAAAACCAGAGGCCCAGTCATACAAAAAGTGTACGTAGCAGAAAAGGAAAAGCCAATAATGCAAGCACAGAAACATCCCTGACTTCAAGTTCGGAGAGAAATGGGATCAAAATATGAACACTTATGGGCTGGTGAATGAGAAGGGCACCTGCTTTATTCATATTTCTTGGCTTGCCATTTAAAAGACCAAAAGAATGCAAATACCCATTGAATATTTTTTTCTTCAGATTTTCCTTTTAAATGTGATATCTCAGAAACTGGCTTTTAAAAAATAATTGACAATCAAAGTCTTACTCTGCTTACATAAATATTGATGTAACAGTCCTCAATTCACTGCATCTGGAAATGATGAAATCAGTAGGCTTTTAACCTTGACAGCAAATCATTATGATGATGTATTTGTAGGAATAAATTCAAATTTCATTTTTGTTTTGTCCTTCCACAATGAATGTTTCACTGCACAGAAGGAATAACTGATACGCTGCATATTTAGCATAGCCAAGATGCTGAAGGTCAATTGCAACAAGGGTTTCCAAAGGAGAGAGAGCAGCAAATTAACCTTAATTTTGGCTGCAGGTGAACCTCAAACATGAACTTCTAAAAATAGTGATATTCAGATTGGATAAGAATCCAAGTCTTGGTCAAACCTCTTGTAGCCTGAAGACTTAGGCAAAAGTCATGCTTCAGATGGCTTCCTGTAGGATCCCAGTTACTTTGTGTTTCAGGGAAGGACCAAAAACATTGCCTTTTCCCTCAAAAAGTACAGGGGAAGTCAGAGATTAAGACCACAATTTTCCCTAATTTGACACAAGAAGTCATATAAGGGAGAAAAAAATACAGTTGAAAACCTCTTCCTAGCTAACACATTAACAAAAACTGTCCAAGAGAAAGTTCCCTTTGCTTCCTGGCATTATTGCAGAAGTGCAAGGTGTGGCGTGCCTGGAAGTATAGGGCACAGATTATGAATTGAAGAATTGACCTATCATGGAAGTAACAACTTCTGCTCCTTCTTTACGTTCAGAGTTGAATGTTTTGCCAATGAGGCAAAAAGTGTGCCCTACTGCAAGATTTAAACGTAAAGCTTTTATCACTTCTGGTTTTGGAAAAAAAATATCTTATTAACAGAGCCAGATTTACCTTCCTGGGAAGCCAAATGCCACAATTAAATGCGCATTTCTAACTTTAGTCCCCAAGAACAGCCTTAAAATTTGAACTGATACAAACCAAGGAGAAAGGGATTTTTTTTTTTTTTTCCAATTCCTCTCCCCCAGACAGCTGTAGCCCAAATGCTTGTAGATGAGGCATAATGTTTCAAGTCCTTCACCTCCATCCGCATTTCTTATTTGAAAGTAACCAGTTCTGAATGCGCCCCAAAGCATCTCCTCATTTTAAGCTTCCCGCTGCCACAAACCAGGCTGATATAGAAGGACTTTGCTTGGAAGAAATGTGCTTCTCTGTCCTGCCCCAGAATTAAAAGGCTAGGTCTTAATCTTTACAGCCTTCCTGAGCCTGAAACACAGCTGCTGCTCTCAAGTCCCATAACCTTCTCAGGCTCATTTCACACCAGTGCTGGGACACATGCTAGGACTGGGAGCAGTGTATCATCTTTCCCCCCCCCAAAATACACATGCGTCCCAGCAAAAACAGCAGGAGAACAAAGGAGTACGGTCTGACCCCACGCCAGGTTCTGCAGTGCCAGGAGGATGCAAATTGCCCCATCACACTGCAGACTGGTAAACCTTGCCCCATTTTTGCAAACACATCCTCAGCTCAAATCTGCTTCTTAGAGAGGAAAAGCAAGAAACTAAGGACTTCCTACCACCACTACTGCCAGAAGGACCGTATCACACCGATGGCAAGAAAAGCCCTTTGAAGATATCCTTTGCTGTAATTTCGGCAGCACATTAATTATCCCAAAATTATTCTGAGAAAAAAAATACCCTTTCAGTTTAAATACTTTGAAACTGGCTGTGGCCAGCAAAAATACTGGACAGTTGTCACTGGTTCTTAGAATAAACTTACACAGGAACTACTGAAGTCTACTTTCTTTCTTTGGTGGAAATAATAACAGCAAGTGCAGCTACAGCAAGGAGTCATGTGAGATAGGAAAATACCATTGGAAAGTAAACTCTTGCATACGTTCAAGAGTTTTTGCCCTAAACTTCAGTGGCAATGATTCATCTTAAACAAGGTAAATATAAACTGGTGCATAGAAACAGTCATCTTATTCAGTTCATAAGTCTTACAGTGATTATAAATTCCAGTTTAGCCTGGAAAAAAAAAATCTATTTAGTCAGGACATTTACTTCATGTTTATAAAAACATTTTATTATTCCAAGCCTGAAGAATTCTCACTGGTATTAACTATACATAGATATAGATTAAGTAGGCTATATTAATTTTGGTTTTAAGCAAACAGATTTTTGGTCACCACTTTTCTTTTGTAAATGGAAACCATCTGTTTGATTTTTTTTTCAGGTGCTAGAAAAACGTCTCTTACCAGTTGCTTTTTCTCACACTTGAGTTAAAGAAAAGCTGATGCATTTCATTTATGGTTAAACAATGCCAGTGTTTCCTAAAGGTAATTTTACGGATATACTTTCATTTTAGAAGTTCCTGACAAAGAGTCAATTGGAAATATCTGAATCAATTATAGTGTGTTCATACTTGTCTAATACCCTATTAATTCAGAAATAACTAACTCTAATCCCCAAAAAGGGAGAGTGCTGAATCTTCTTTTGTTTTACCTGTACTCTCCTTACCAATTATAAAGGCAAACCTACTGGCTCAGAGAGATTTGGATTGCCATCTGCCAGTACCGTGATGCCTAGTAATCAACTTACTACCTGCCACAGCTAGCCTTGGATTCTTCCTGGAAACATTAAATATTTTAGTGTTATTGCATCCCCCTGTCTCCCCTGCCATATAAATCACCCTACATTCTCTCTAACCTACTTCGGGATGCTGTGCAGTACGCTATACATCAGATTTTAGCTTAGTATGTGGGCTGTGTGTATATAATTTTTCAGCTGCTTCGGTTGGTTCGTGTAGAGGTAGACCGGGTCCAGTTGCCAATGTTCACATCTGAAATGAAGAATATTCTTGGTCTTGCTCTACTTGTTTGTAGAGCAAAAAAAAAAAACCTACATTTTTCAGGGTCCTCTTCTAGCAAAGTTTCCGTTGATATATTATTATTATATGGCTATTTATATAGACCCAACTGTGTTATTTCCATTTTATTGCAAGGACATAAAAGCTGGAAATCTACCAAAAGTACAGAAAGGATCCTAAGAGCCTTTGAAAGTAAATGCCTTAGGGAAATACTGGGTATTAAATGAAGTCGATTTATAGCTGTTGCCAAAATTTGTCAAAGCTTAAGCACTCCTTAAATCCAAAGTTATCCAGAAGAGAAGGTAGAAATACTTAGGTTAGCAATACCAACCATATCATTGTTAGATATGCTGGTTGGTGATTGCCAGCATACATGCTGGCATGATAAATGAAATGGTCTCAGCCAGAATGCCGCCCTCTACCCCAGCCCCAAACAGTTCTTACAGAGGAAGAACTAATGGAGGGTAGAAACATGGAGGTTGCACAAACAGAAAGCACTTGTAATACAGTGCAGAATAAGATCTGTAGGCCTAGGAAGGCTTCAGATTTGTAATGGAGTTTGTAATATCAGAACCGACAGCAGTGTTAGACATGTAGGAAGAGGAAAATATGCAAAACTAGTCTTCATTCCCTGAATAGTTTTTTCTCATCCATCCCAATTAGTTCTGTCTCTATTTGTACCCTGGGGCTTGACTGCCTAAGTTACAGTGATGGAACAGGTAACAGCAGCTGACCTGTAGTAACAAGTCACATGTAACCTCTTTGTCCACCTCAACTGCAATATAATGTGGTTTAGCTTTTAGTAATTCATGTGATCTTGCAGTCACAGCAGAGTTAGAGCAACTGGATGGAGAGTTGCCCACAGTAGAGTAGTGTAGTTGATGTGTTAGAACCCGTGAAGCCGTTATAACTGAATTGTGTCTCAGACCCCCAACCTGCACATCAGTTATTTAGGGAAAAAAAAAAAAATATATATATATGCCTCTGCTGTTAATCACTAAATCACTTCCACCCACATTTTTAAACATCTTTCCCAGCCACTTCTCTGGTTCTTACTCCTCACAGTAGTTATTACCTTCCTTTCTCCTTTGTCAGCTCCTCCTTCATTTATACTGTTTGAAGATTGGCTTCCATAGACATATCCTTTGAAGACTTCAGTTGCCCAGTTAAGGCAAGGAAAGAACTCTTGCGCCTGTTAAGTATTTCATTCACTAGTAGGCATTGATGTTCTGTTCTTCTGAAAGCACTCTCTACATGTCTCAAGCCTCTGGGCAATGTTTTAATGCACATAAATTAAGAAAAACAAATGATAGAGATCAGCATCACATAGGCCAAATTAATAAAACAGAGTCTAATGACTTCAAGTTGGAGCCAATCTCAACACTTAAGTTCTTAGAATGAGAGAGTTTTCTCACAGGTTAGAAGACTAATAGTGTTTGGGAAATTGTCTTTTCAGAGACCTTGGTTTAGCTTCCATTCTGTATTATGCAATGCTCCAATTCATGCTACACGCTGTATGTCTGGGACAGAGTCAGCAGCAGACTTGGGACTTGCTGGTAATTGAAAACAGGTTCTGAAGCAATGATTATCACGCAGTAAAACTATAGTACTCCACGTGCTGCACAGAGCCAGCCAGTAACCCTAGCCATTTTCTTTTCATCTGAGAGAAGAGAAGCATGCATTTGAATTTTTTTTGGCAGTCGAGCAGTAAATGCACTGTGAACTTCATTTTCAAACTGTGTTGATATCTCCTGGATTTACTAATCATCGAATATCAACTCTGCACTAAAACAAGATGCATGGTTACAAGTTCCAAGACAGTAAGTCAAAAGACTATTACATATTATGCAACTGTAAGCTAGTTAAAAAGCTTCCATCTACTTTGGCCTAGTGTCAAGTTTTCAGAGGTGTGATTCACTGCTTCTAAGAAAGAGGTTTCAGTCTGAATTGTATACCTGGATTTTGCAAAGCAGCTCAGCAAGTTCCTCAAAACAGTTCAAATTCCTATCCAAATTCACTAACACACATTTTCTCTTAAACACTCCTGAGGATCTCCTTTAAGCATAATTCATATCTTGAGCTTAAAGCAAGAGAAACAAATAACCACAATTTCTTTCTTGGATTTGGATAGAAGCTGCAGCTGGAAGTCTTTGGTAAGACATTTAGGAATTTGCATAGCCCTTACCATGAGAACCAAGTCAAGACACCCTCTAAAGATCCATTTTCCCCTTCCAGTACAGCAGTACGATCCAGGGAAGATAACCCAAAAGTTACCTCAATGGATGTCTGGAGATTTGGCTACTAGATATTTCCTCTTCATCTTGAGCAACTCGCATAAAGCAGAGCTCTGCTCCCACCTCTGTAAAAATGGTGTTGCAGGATCCCAGTGCACTGTCTCTGTTCATTTCCAGTTTTAAGTGCTTGCCTACCCGGTAGAAAATGTCCTTTTCCCTGTCAGCTCTGCAGATTTCCCTGAATGTTTGCCATTCCTTTTTATTGCTGCTACTAGTCAGTTTTTCAAAGGCTGAACAAGGCCATAGTTAACCGCTTTATAATGTTACTGCCACCCATGGCTGGCATGGACAGATGGAAACGAGGAAACTGTTGCACGGATGATACAGAAAGTCTGAACTCCCTTTCAAATAGCTGCCTTGGCTTTGCAGGGTGAGCAGGATTAAAGGGTAGTAAGAATTGATTTTCTCACAGAAGTCAGGTATAGCTAGCTACACAGTGATCAGGTTTCTGGAGCAAGAGAACATAATTTGCTAAGTGACTTGATTTTTCAGGCCAGGACTGCACCTGATATACGTCTGTGCTGTTTTTGTCTTTGTCTAGTGAACAAAGAGGGTGGCAGCTGAAAGTTGGAAGCTTGATGTGAGACACACTTTCACAGGCAACTATTAAAGTGATCTTTTAGTATGTGAATTGAACTTTACAGCATAATAATTTCATAGGGGGGAGGATGGGGGTTTTTGTTTTCACACTTGTAACCCTATAATTCTGATAATGTGAATGTAAATTTCATTTCATATTGCTGCAATTTATAAAACAGTCAATTTTATAGTCACTTGACAACCAAAGTTCTTCCTTAAATATTAGCATCACACAAGCAGCTGCACTGAAGGCATTTAAAATAACAGCTTTTTGGCCACTCTTTGTAGTTTTGCAAAGGTGCTGTATGTTATATTACTAACTTTTGAACTTTGTAAAACATGTTAGAGTGTCTGTTCTGCATTTTAGGTGTCTTTAAAGCCCTCTTTTAGGTGTTCTGCTATTGATGAAATGTGAATTGTCTTTTTCACGCTTTCCATAACAGTCTGTAGCTTTCTCTGCTTCTTAGTCGTAAGTCATTAGTTTTGCTGGAGCGAGGTTAAAGGCAAAGGCAAAAGTTTGCAAAACTGGATCCTCTTGTAAACTTGTTTTTGTTAGCTGTTCTGAATTTTGTGATGTTAGAGTTAAGACAATGTGTTCAACCTCTCAGCTCTCACTGGTTTTATTTAGTTATTTTCTAGCCACAGAGCCAAACAATTGTCAATGGCTTCTGTTGCAGAGACCTGTCAACCTGAGATCTAGAGAGTTTAATGAAACATGGAAAAAAGTAGTTTCAGACTTTAAAGATGGCTTGGGTGCTTTGCATGATTTTACAATCAACTTTTTCCTATTTTAAAAAGTTTTTCAAAATTTTCCTTTGTATGGTCTTTTTCACAGAAAAAGGAGAGAGAAGGAAAGTTGGAACTGAAATGATTTGGGGAAAAGAAAAGGTTTTAAATAAGCAAAGTCAATGATCTAAAATATAAACCCACATTCTCTTGGCTGCAAAAACCTCTGATGTTATTGAAACACTAATGGATAAAAAAGTTTCACAGGAAAGCATAATTTTCATCTTGATGGTAGCTATGCAAGTTGAGTAAGACTGGACATGCACCCATTTCCATGTTTCAGACTGACAGAAGGCAGTGGAAGAGTTAATAATTTCATCTTTTTTTTTGT
>NW_008823889.1:280282-311530 GCF_000699105.1 Pygoscelis adeliae
TGAAGAGATTTCAAATGAGATTCCAGGATTTAACAATCTTAAAAAGAAAAGTTCCAGTCCTGAAGTGCTGCAGCTCCCCAGGCTCTGAAAAAGAGCTACATTTGGTGGCTCCTTGGCCACAGGGACAGACCTGGGATGATGATGTGCCAAGAAGGTGCAGTTTAGCAGGTAGAGGACACACACACTCTAGTGAAAGTAGTTCACTGAGAACTACCTCATTTTACCTGGTGTGCATTCAAGTGATGCCCATCTAAACACGACTTTACACTTTCCTGCTGCATTAGCATAGTACTGTACATCCTATAAAACATTGGCATGTGTGGAATAACCAGTGAATGAAATAGTACTACAAATTCCACTCAGTTTCATGGAAAGAACATCAACCAAAATTTTTTTTCTGGCAGAAACTAAAGTTACAAAAGCAGGCATAAGAGCAAGTGTATTACTTCAATTTGCAGATGTATTAATACTTTCAAGGGATAAACACAATGCTATTGGAAGAACTGTCAGGTTTATTTTTCCTTCTGGTGTCAGCATGGCGTTTTAATTAAAGATAACTTTGATTATGCTTTATTAAGCACTTATTTCATTAAGGAATTGGATTAAGGAAGTTGATAATCTGGATTCAAATGATAGCTCTACCACAGACATCCTATGTGCTCCTGGGCAAGTCACTTAACCTTTCCATGCCCTGGTTCCCAATTTGTAAAATAAGAATAACAACACTTCATTATCCAACACTTTATACATCTTATGTGCTTACATTATAAGTTCACTGGAGAAAGACTCTCTGTATTTGTATAGTGCCTGGCACAATGGGGCCCGGATAATCTACTGGGGACTCCAGATATCACCATCACACAAATATGTTTATGCATATAGAAATTCTTAAAGGCTCTGTCAACTTACAATTCCTAGAGTACTGCCTCAAACACAAGCTCTGGGTAAGTCATATCTCCCTTTTGACAGTCTCGCAAATCCTTGTGATATGCATTATTCACGCTAGCACCATTTCTGATGTACCCAGTTCTCTTGGGAACCACCTCTGAATGTCATATTTACAGACTTGCACTAAAGTATATTGAAATAGGTATCAAGCCCAGGGAGCTAAATGCAGCAGTGGGTTAATGCATTAACCTTTCACACCTGGAGACCTGAGGTGAAACCCTGGTTCTGTTGAAGCCCATGGCAAAGTCTCACTGATGTCAGCAGGGCCAGGAACTGACGGTGAGGGTTCAAGCACTGCTTCAGTCATGAGTGAAATAATTCTGCAGCACCAGCCTCATCTCCAGGGAGCATCCACCCACCTTGCCCTGAGCTACCAAAGGGTCTGTGACACCACAGTGATTTGGCACGGCAGCATCTTCCCAAGAGCTGGAATAGCAGAGAGGGTTTGCCATTGCGACCTGAGGTATTGCAGAAATGCTTTGAGAAGCTTCTTGCTGGTTTCTTACAATATTTTCAGGCTTTATGCTCCTGCCTTTGCACAGATGCCATCCCATACACATATAGGCCATACCCTTTCCACCTAGAGAGAGCAAAGAAACATATTCCATGCTATCATTACCTTTGAGGTATTTGATCAAGAACTTTAAAACAAATTTACATGAACAGCAGAATTTAAAACTGCCGTACATTTAGCTTAGGAAATACTGTGCATCACAAGTCTAACTCTAAAGCTTGAAATAATCTCCAGAGAACATTAGAAAAAACACTCAAGATCTTTTGCATTTAAAAGTAAATCATGACACCGATCTGTCCAAGACTGAGAACCTGCATCAATAACAACATACTTTCCCTCGGTGACCACTCAGTACGATTTCCATGCCAATGTCTGAAACGGGCCTGTTTCAGGAAAATGTACTCTAAGAAACATGAAGCTCAGGACATCACTTTCAGGAGAAAGTAATCTCTCCAATACCTTTCCTGACACTGCAGATATTCATTGACCCAGACAACGTATTTCTTCCCTGTACATGGATAAGGTTAAGTCCAGCATGGTGTCAAATGATCCCTCTGTTCTCTATAACATTTGGGAAGAAAACTTATCTAGATTTGGGATGTTTCTCTGGGAATCTTAAAGTCTAAAGCAATTATTGCAAACATAATGTTAAAAAAATATATGTATGTTTATTCATATTTAAACAGGAATATAAATTTTGCAGAATGCTGTTTTGAATAGTCACTATTTTAGTTATTTGAACAGTAACTATTATTCAAAATTGCTTTCTCTCCCACACTCACAGTTAGTATTAAATTTCTGTCATTTTAAGCTGACAGCAAACTGACATATATCACTGGGGCATTTTTCTCCATCGCAAAGGATTCTGTTAGTGTATGTTCTCTAACCATCAAAATTGCCAAAGGCTTTGACGAAGACTATTTGATGTGTACTAGACATGAATCATCCTTCCTGCAAACCTTCTACCAAGTGTCAATGACAGTAATGAGCACCCAGTTCATCAGCAGTTCCTTACTTTCATATGAATGAAAAAGTGTGACTTAAAACCCCATCCAGAGCTGTATTCACACTTCTGGTTCCGAGGGGGGGGGGGAATCTACAAACCCCACGGATCTGTGAAGTTCTTGTTCTCTCACAAATGCAAACTTCACGTGTTACAGTTACACCACGTGTTTTGTACAATTAAGGAGTACAGAAAACTGAATAACTTGGGTCACTTGTTTGTACTTCTGAAGTGATGTGAACTACTCCTGCCATAGAAAACCTAAATTTCTTTAGGTTTTTCTTTTACCCATAAATGCAGCTAGCACATATGCAGATAAACCTACAAGAAACATGTATTTAGTACTCCCATCTTCCCTTTGAAAGGGACAAAAAAAGTTTCCATTCCTACAAGGCTAGGACTCAGTTCACGGTTCAGTGATTTACTTTAGCCATGCTATATTCTGTGATAGACTAAGCACTGATAGGAATTAAATATTAGCATATGTTAGCTTTCAGGGATGAAATAGAGGAACAGGAGTTATGGGTAGCAATGAAATGCAAACCAGGTACAGAAGTGCTGGCATCAGCCACACAAAGGCAATGATAGCATCTACAGTCAAGTACGTCAGCTGTAATACCCACAGGAAGCTGCTTAACAGTCATTATTAATTGCCCCCAGATACAGTTTCTGAAGCTGCACGGGCCTGGTTCTCACTTTAAAATTAATCAGGACACTATTATTCCTGCTTTAAAATGAAGTGGTATACCTAGGTACTCAGCAGAGCTTTTTTTATCCCAAGGAATGTCTGTTTGAGAGGAATATTAAATATTTGCAACCTCATATGTCTAGTCCAGCCAAGGAGGCTGTGCCTGTCCATTTTGATAGTCATACAATGTCTTATATTAATTTTGAGAGCAGCATAATTCATTGTGGCAGAATCACAGGACCTACCAGCAGAAGGAGGATGCTAGGCGAAACTGATCAGCTTAACTGTGTAAGTTTGGTTTTTTTGACTGAACTCCCCCTATCCAGATTTAAATGATTCAAAATCTGAAGCTTTCACCACTTTTCTTGGGAAAGTGTATCACACCCTGATGGAAGTGACATTAATTACCTAAATATGTCATGGGACATTAGAATATTTGGGAAAAAAAACCCCAAAGAACCACAAAAACCACAGAGGTTTTTGTGTAACCAAGTACTTAAACACTACAAAAGAGAAGCTGCACAGATGGTTTGCAGACTTTGAGTCCCAGAGGTATAACCTGACTCACGTGAAAAAATACATATAGCGTGTTAGTAAACTGATTTCTCCTCTTTGTTTAAATTCATGCCCTTGTTATATGCCGTTGAATTACATTTACAATTCCTAATTCTCATTGAAGCTTGCATGTCCATTGCCATATCTGTGACACTACAGCTAGTATGTTAGGCATTGTGAAAATAACTCACCTAGTAACATAAAGTACGTATAAGAAGATATCTGTCAAATGGTTCACAAAACCAGCATGATATGTTTACATAACTTCATTTTGGGCATCTAAACCACTTTTATTCATATAGTATGTCTAAGATGAAAGTAGTGTTAGTATTATACTCCTATATACTTTACAGTCAAATAACCTGGTTTGTTCTAGGTGACGGTTCATCCTCACAACAAATACAGGAACCAGTAGGAAGAACTACAGTTTCTTGGATCTGGAGAGATGATTTTGAAAGAACTCTGTTGCTTGAAAATCTCCCTGTTCAGCTGATGAATCAGTTCTTAAAACTGTTGGCACTAAGCGCTGTTACCACTTTAGCTAAAGCTGTCTGCTGATATGCACCACGTGCACACATACATATACAAATACACACCCATAAAGGAAACTAAAAGAAATTAAGTATTTAGCAAAGGCAATGTGAATTCATACTTTAACATTTTAGGTCAAGAAAAAGCCTTCACAGACTGATTACCAGCGTGCTTATTATTTTGAAGGAAACTCCTGAGTTTGCCAGTCTTTTTTTGATAGCTTTGACTCTCTTTTTTGATAGCTTTGACTCAGCCAGACTCGGAAAAGAACTGCTGGCCTGGGATGGAAATGGAAACATTGCTGATCATACTGGACTAGCAATTAAAACATGTTGGGACACTGAACTTACACAGGGAGTTTACTGACCTCATATGAGATGATTTCTACAGTCTAACACATTCAGATTTTCAGGAGTTTCACACAACATTGGAGAGGATGTAATTTCCACATCTGCTGATACAGGGGGTAAGGTCTGGGCTTCAAGCTAAATTATTCACTGCTAACTTGATACATCATATAGAAATAAAAAAAATAAATGTAGAGAAGCAGCATGGAACCCCCCTGTAAAAATCAAGTTTCTTTCCACATCATATCCTGTACTCTGAACTGCGTCATCATATGCTCCTTTTAACACGGTAGAATAAAATTTTAACTGGTCTAGCAAGTGCTGCTGGTAGAAGCCGGTGCCCATGAGGGAAGTTGCCTCAGCTCCTGGTTGGGTTACAGCAGGGGGAACAGGCTTATCTCCGAATGGAGAATCAAGCTTCTCCAAGGTTTCTACTGTTTACTGAACTCGCCCTCCCCCAGCACTTCCCACCACAGAGCACGAGGCATTTTCAAGCCTGCGTGACAGAGGGCCCTTTGTGAGGACCCTTCATCGAGCCACTAGCAACACTTCAGGTCCCTCCAGGAAGGTGGCCTGCAGAGGCAGGGGAAGAAATCAGGTCCCCATTGCGGAGACGCCCAACACACAGGCACCAACATGCTAACAGCAGCCAGGGCTGAGCTCCCATGTGGCAATGGCAAAGTTCTCCTACTCAGTGGAAATGCATCACAGGACCTCCGATGCCAGAGTGTTAAAACCTAATTACCATAAAACAAAGTAAATGCTCTGATGTGGACAGCAATTAGTTGTTCAGAACTGATAACAGCAGACTCCTTTCGGCCATTTAAATCCCATCTGTTGAACATTATAGACCAACCACTGCTCTGTGATTAATATTTATGATAGAGACAAACTTTTCCAAAAGGTTGTATCTCCAACAGAATCTGAACATTTCAAACATTTTTCCCTCTGAAAGCCTGAAGAAAGCATCAATAATGAAGGGTCTGGTCCTGCTGCCACTGAAGTGAATAGCCAAAACTCTCCTACATTTCAACAGAGGGAGGACATGAGGCTCTTTGACTAAGCAGAAAAAAAACCCAAAACAAATAACAGCTGGTAGAAATCAGGCTGAACATAACGATCTTTATACCTGTCAGTCAAAAAGGTCATTCTGTCCTTTTTTATTTTATATACAAAACTAGCCAACTAAATTTAAAATGCATGAACTTTTGAACTTTAGAGAAATAAGTTGCCATTTTCAACTATATATTTTCAAAAAAGAATTTAAAAACATTTGATATGTAGACTTATTCTTTTCAGTGTCCTAATATTAATCCTGGTTGATGGTGTCAAAGCAAGTACGTCTGTACAAAAGGAAAATTTGTGTACTAAACAAGAATCATTGGCATTTCTCAGTTTAACTGCCCCTACTATGTGTTTTTTATGATCCAGACCCTGTTTTCTGCATGTTGGATAATAACTGGCTGGCTGAACATAAGGGGCTAAAAATTTAACAGTGATTTGTTACTCAGCCTGTTGATTAGTATTTGGCTATATGAAGGTGGGTAAGACTCACAAAACGTCGTAGTAATTCTTTTTTTAACAGAAGAGTCTGTGTAAATCTTAATGTCGATGGGGAGAGACCTTACAAATGTGAAAGAAATTATATAACAGACTAATAGCAAAGCAAGCTGGAAGACTATGGACCCCAAAATTCCTGGCAGGAATTGAGACATCTGCTCAGATCTCTGGTATTCTACAGATCCACCCTTCAATGGAAATAACTTCACAAAATTTTGCCCCATCTTGTTGGGAACTATCACATTAAAGTCAGGAAACAAGGGAGCAAGGATGACTCCAACAACAGGCATGGATTTTGGATTCTTTTACCTTTTACAGCTGCGAGAAAGGGTTCAGCACTTAAGGGGGTCTTACTGCTAGTTTTTGGTTTTTAATTTTGCACTTGCATTGATTTGTTGATTTCTTGTTCTAAAAATCAATGTTGGTGGTGGGCATATGCATGTCACCTTTCTTTGAAAGTTTTTGGAAGGCAACAGAAGCCAGTGTAGACTTCTTTATTTTTCCAACCAGTTTACTATATTTCATTAATTCCTCAGTCCCACAACTATGTGTTTACCAAAGTTCTCATGTTTTGAAATAGCTGCTTTAATTTACTGCATTTTGTTTAAGTACACAAAACTAAACAATTTGGCAAGTATAGTATGCTAACAGTTTTTGCTAAGTTCAGATATAAGAGCATGTCTATCAATTACACATTTCTGCAGACCAGAGGTTGAATTGCATTCTTCTGTAACCATGTTTAGTGAGATCATTTAGATACAACACTTGCACTACAGAAGGAAGCACTGACTCCTTTCTGGAATCATTCATTTGTGCTCTACTTTAATTGTAATAACTGCTCTGGGAACATCATCCTCCTCATCCTTCAAAGTTGCACTCATGTCTGCATATGTAGGTGGACAAAGATGGATATTCTTCTACATAAGACACGCTAGCAGAATGAGACCAGAAAAGAAAAACTATCATTCTGGAAATTCAGATTCTCTTAATGAGCACAATATAAGCTGGACAGAAGAACAACCAGTTAACTTGTGCTAGACTATATAATAACAACGCTATTTTAAAACAGTCTTTCCATGCAGCAGAAAATGCATGTATATGCTATGTATTAATTCTAGCACACTCCACATTACAAAAATGTGGATAGCTCAAATTCTGAGGGGTTTTTGCATTATTTACATGCCTTTAGAGCCACAAAACAGTTAAAACCTGTTTCCTGAAAGTTATTAGATATACAGCTGTATTATCTACCACGTATGAGATGAAAGAAAAAAAATCATGTAAACTTAAATATCAAATTAAATAGATCTCCTTGGTGATGCAAAGCCAGATGAAAAGGTCTATTATTTTTTACACAATAGTACCTGTGTTTAGCTCTATTTCAACTGGGAAATAGAGTCATGGTACTGTACCCAAACCTTTCCCTGGAAAAACATTATGTGATAGAATTATTCCTTTGAAAAGGGGATAATGCTTACAAGCAGCTTTTGATTCACATTGAATAACAGTAGAGTAGCTAAAAGCAAAACATGGCCTTTGCTGGTTTCACCCAGCAGGTCTCACTCTGCCTCCAGAGTCCCAACAGCATCTGTACAGGAGAGCTGTTTCCCTCACGCACTGGGCAGCTCTGCAGCCCCATGGTCCTGGGTAACATTCAGGTGAGCACGTCATTCTAGCACCTTAACGGAAGGCACATTTATATTGAAGATATTACTTGAGGATGTTACTGGATTATAAGCTAATCAAAACACTTCAAACAGACTGAGAAATGTTAAAAAACAAGGAAGAAACACTCAGTTTTTTCCCTTATCAGTGGTGGGACATGTAGGTGTAAGAGCTATTGCTCACTGCACTAGCTGCATGCCCAGCCTCTCAAAAATGTCCATTTGTGGGCTTAGATGCACCATGCTTTCAGAAAGGTGAGTGACACGTTCTTTTTACATATGAGCAAAGGAAGCCTGCACTTGCGTCAAACTCAGATGTCACCCCTTGCTGAGAGAGTTGCTGTGAAACATCTTTGAGCAGGAAGAACCTTCCCGACAAATGCGTGGGTAAAGGAAATAACACGTTGCACCAAGGAACAATTCAGCAGCAGGAGCTGTTTGAGATTTACCAGCATCAGGCGCATTGCAGCTGGGGCTGAGCTCCGAGTCTCTGCCAAGCCGCTCCTCTGCCCGCCCGCAGGGTTGCCCGAGCAGCTCCCACCAGCCCTGCTCCCACGTACATCCGTGCTCACAGCGGCAACGCCAACCAAGGGCGCGGGGAAACTCTGTGGGTGTTTGTTGGGTTCATTTTGCCAGAACACTCTTCTCTTCCAAAGCCCCTCCACTTCAGTTCTTCATACAAGTTTGTAAAACAAGACACAGTGAAGTGACTGAGTGTTCGTGAAGTTCAGGGAATGGAAAACAGATACCAAAAAAATAATTAAGCCCATCTCTTAATAAAGGAAAACGCCGTCCCCTCCTGTTTTTCTTTGATTTTTTTAAAAGCTCAATTCTAAAAAGAAAATGTTCAAAGCGCTTTATTTAAATTAGACTCCCATAACAAGCTCTTTGAATATTTTCAAAACATGTTTCATACTAACATACTAGAAAGACACCTCAGAAAGGAACAAATTTCAGACACTACAGCCATGGCTGGCTGGTCATGGAGGAAGTTAAGTAGCCTTGATTCAGATTTGTGGAGGAGTGCTCTCCTCCAGATTTTCTCCAAAGAAACTGAGAAGCAGTTGTGGAAGAAAACTTTTCAGCTACACACCCTTGTCCCCCTTTCCCTTTCCCTGTATATCTCAGTTGAACAACGTATCACACGTTTGCAATAGCTTTCATTATAATAACTCACTTTGGTTTCAAATGAAATATCATTATTCTTTTTTAATAAATACGGAAACTGAGTCAATGACTCATCTAAAAACAGAAGGGCCAAGGACAGGATGAAACCTACACGAAAAACCTGACAAACATTCACTGAGTTAAATCAAGAGACTTTTTTTCTGAATTGGAATTAACCTCACCCACATTTATATACTCAATATAGAGTGAAAATTTACAAAACCCTTTTGAGCGAAGAATAAAACTTCATCAAGAAACAAGTGTCACAGATTCATTCATCCTTCTTACCCAGCAGGATCAGTTTTGGCTTTATATTTTTTTTATAAACTAGGAGCTAAATGCTTTCTATGTGTTTCTGCAAAAATGTCCTACTTCATAACAACTTTATGACTGGGGATAAGGCAGATATATTGTGCACAAAATTATTATTTACATCCCCACATGAGATGGTTGCCCATACAATCAGTAGATAATCTTCCTGTAAAGGCATGTTTTCTGTAAACAGGAAAACAGTTTAAGGTCCTGATGAACACTTCATATTTCTAAAATACCATAGTCGATCTCCTGACCCATAAAGAAAATATCAAAAGAAATATTATCAAAATTATGCATTACCAGTAGTAGATTATATTCAAGCCAGCGTATTTGCAATTAAGTATGTTCTAAACTACTATAGTTTATCAAATACAATTAGAAGAATGCCTCTAATATTTTATCACCTATTGATTTCCTCAAATTTGAGAAAATATGTTTAAAGATGTAGATGCATATACTGCATGTCTATATCTAATCCTCAGAATGAACTTTAATGCATAGAGGTATGCATCATATCATTACGGGAAACTGGAAACACTCTGTTGGTGACAACAGTCTACTTCACTGTCCTATGATGTGATTTGAAAGATTCCCCTAAAATGGGAAAGGTAGCACTTTTGCCCCAGTGCCATGACTGCCACGTTCTTGATTTATATAAACATGTGACATTCACAAATGCTCTCCCCTCCATAAAGCCATCCTTGGCCAGCTGGGTGATGTTAACTAAGAACTAATCATAAACATCTGCTTAGCGTGCATAGATGTTGCTTTTATTCCAGATTTTCCTAAAAGAAAATATACTGTCAAGCTACATGTACATATTTAAGTCATCATTCTTTTTTTAATTTTTTTTTCTTCTTTTTAACCACACGAATCCATTAATATACCTCAATCTATAGAGGCGCGTATTATTTGATCTGACACCAAGACTAACAAGCATACTATGTTTGAGCTTTGGTTTCCCTTTTCTAGCACTTAAAGAGGTCAAATCCCTTGTATCAATCTGTCCAGGTTGACAACACCTTTTTTGTTGCTGCCAGTCCTCCCGCAGTGTTGTGGTCTGTGGGAGGAAGAGTTGACCCACTGCCTACACCCAGCACATGCTTCTCATCTCCACTGAAAGCGCTCAGGTGTCTTAAAGAAAGTACTCAATGATTTTTGAAACCCAGCTTAGGAATGAAATCTCGTGTAACACACTACATCAGATACGAGCTCCTAATTTCTTTTTCTTAATGTATTACACTTTCCTATTGAGGACTAGACCAGGTTCAGCCTTGGGCTGCTATGAACTACCTTCTGGAGACACATCACCCTATAGGAAAGGTGCAGTAGTACCCTAAATGTGACGTCCCTGTACCTACTCTGTATAACTGTAGGGCTTCCTAATACCCAGAGATGGGCTGATTGAAGTCCACAGTGCAGTTCACATGTAGCTGCGGTGATGGCAGTGCAGAAGGTGGGCTTTTTCAAGACGGATTCATCAGTTATTTTCATGCATCCAAAATTCACATTGACAAGTTTTTATTAAGTTTTTACCCATTGAGAAGCTGGCGATTTTTCTCCTTTGCAACCAGAGAAAGTATGTTAAAGTGAAGTCTAAACCTTCCCATCCCTATTGACCATTCCTATCACAAAACATGAAAACATCGTAAAAGGTGAGAAACATCTTCAGGAAGACCCCTTCCAAGCAGCTATCCCGTCAGCTGTGCTGCAATTCCCTAAACACAGAGTGTGTTACACAGTGTCTTGTACTACTTGTTTAGAAAGAAAAAACATTTTTATTAACTGTTTGGCTGATCTACAAAGCCAAGCTGCATTTGCATTATCATCAAAGACCAGGCTAGAGAGAGACACTGAGGGGAATGTGATAATATGTTATTTGCTAAAAATTCACCAAGGTAAACTCTGACTAACAACCATTAGTTTAGAGCAGGTGTGGTCTACTAAACCTCTTTCACCACATTTCGTATCTGAACGTGAACCTTAACTTGTGCTCTGCTGTAAGAGCAAAAGTGCCCTTCATCTTTCCAGAAGAAGTGCCCAGGAAGGAATACAGCCTCTGACAGTGAAGGAAAACTTGGTAAGACAGGAGGGAAAATGTATTTCATGCAGCTGAATGGCAGGCTGACAGTTTTGGAGCATGATTAGAGGACCCACAGCTGCTTCTCCTGCCTCTGCTGCTTTTTTGTTTGTTTTTTTTTTTTAAAACTCTTCTTCACTCAGACCTTGTCACCTTGCTTGAGATTAGTAGTTAATACTGATACCGTTTCGCACAGGTTTCATGCAATGCACACGAGAAAGAGACCGTTTGTTTTCCACGCGTCCCTGTCTCGCCTCTGTAGGCAGAGTAGCAGCAGTGTGACAGACTGGGTGTCCCTGGCAGCCCGCTGCTCACTCTCTCTCAGAGTGACACTCCATAACACCCCCTTTTTCCTTAGGAAAGGGGAATTCTTGCTTCATCCTCCTGACAGTGGTTAGCTTAGCCCCCTGGATCATGGCTACGGGCTGGTACTACACAGGTATTATTCTTACATGTTAGGAAAGAATAATAATTCATTTATAGAAATGTCTAAATCTTTCCTGATGCAGAAGATTATTTTCATTTACTAGTGGGTTGCACTGAATGCAAAATTTTGCCGGGGGAAAGGATATAAAATACTACTATAGGACTTCAGGCCTAGTCAGTATTCTGAACTCGGTAAAGTCTGTTTCTGCCTATTGATGGCACACGATAAAAACTCGCACCAAAGAGCTATCATGGATATACCACAGTCTTTGCCAGCTTTAGGTTTGGGACTTCTAGAAGGAAGCTTGCTTGCAGTACAAAAAGGCAGCAAATCTCCTACTCCTTTGAAATTCAATTGTATCAACTTCCTTTTTTAAAGAGCATAAGCCATAATTTTAAAGCATTGTGTCTGAATGATTTAGAAAATTCATCCAACAAGCTTGCTAAAATCATTCTGTGGAGAGGAATTTTATATATGCAACAGAAGTACATTTCTGATACATTGAATATTTTCTGAATGCCCATTTCTAGTAGAAAATTAAAAAAAAAAAAAAAACCACAGCAAAACTTTCAAAGAGGACATCAAGGGCTAAATACCAATCCCCTGAAAGCACAGCAATTCTCCCACAGATATCAACAGGACGAGAATTTGGCCTTATACGAAATGTATTTCACACTTCCAACAGCTCGGGAACATTATCTATATTCAGTGAGACAGCGCTGTGAATACACTTCAGTACCACAGTTTGCATGAAATCATCAGCCAAAATTAACTAACAAGACTGTGAAAGAAAGTGAACATGTGTCCAGCTGCTTACTCTTTCCATTTGAACTTTACTTGGTGCATTCTCTTCAGTCAAATCAATTAATCAAGCACTGTAATTTGAACTGCAGGAAAACGTATGGGGAGAATTTATACATGGGGTGTCTGCTATCAGAAAGGGCCATTCACGAAATGAGTCTTGCTGAACCCATCTCTGTAATTCTTAAAAACCAGGGTGTGCGATGATGATTTAGTAAACATCTGTGACTCGGTGTCTAAAGCATGGTTATGACAGCCTCTGGGAGAAGTGTTACTAACTGCGCTGCCTCAAGTATTTTCCTGGCCAAAAGATCACATGCTGAGTCAAACACCATGGGAAAAATTAATGATCCTCCATGCTTCCACGGCTTTTCCTTTGCAGTCCTAGCCCACTGGTTTGTACACGTAATTGTTACAATTTTGTTTACCAGCGGCTTTAAAAGCTCACGTTAGACAACCCAAGTCTAACAGTATGTTAGAGCTGCAGAAGCAGAGCATGGAGCGCATTCAGGTTTCATAGTGTTCATAGGAGGCGCGGGAGTTTGTCACCATGCCAATAACATCTCCCCACTCCCTGACACGGGCTCAGCACCACTTCGGCATAAAACAAACTGTGTATCCTTCTCTAGAGACCGATTACCAGGTGAGGACAGTCAAATCACATATTGTCTTAATCACTCCCGCCCTTTTGCCCTGGCATATGATCTGCCGCCCCGGGTGTTTGCAGGACAGCATGGGGCTCGCTTTGCCAGCAACATCTGGCCAGGTACATCTGCACATCAAACTAGTGCAAGGAAAAAACCTCCCATTTCAAAAGTATCCACAAGCAGGCCCCTTCGTAGTCTCTGTTCAGCTTGTACCACTGAGGAGGTGAGGATCTCTTCTATCCTCCTGACCCATACACAAGCAAAAGGGAAAAAACTACATCATTTAATAAATGTAAGGCTAACATTAGATACTACAGGTAAGGACACTTCAGGGTTCAGAAAGACTAAGCTTTTAAGTGAATGAAAGTGCATCTCAAGATAAATATGTAATAAGAATGCTTATGTACAATCTGTAATTTGATTTTAAAAATCATAATAGATATTTTACTAGAAGGCCACGGTAGGAGTATTTTCTCCTACAAGATATTACACGTGCAGGTCAGCACGCTATATATAGTAACACTGAAAAAACCGCTGTCTGGGGTTTTGCACAAGTCACACATGGCAATGACAGACTCTGCAGTGTTGTCATACAAGCAGCAGTGAATCTCAAGATTGCTTACAACTATACAGCTGTAAGTGTGACTTGTCAAGCACCACGCTAATAAACAGAAGAAAAGTCAGCACAATCTTGCCCATTGTGAAGAGCAAGGTGCCATGGTCTCGACGATGCTTTCAGGAAACTCTGCTGTTGCTATTTCGCACAGCAGTGCTGAGCCTGCTTCTCCGTGCTTGGCGATAAGCAACACAACCTAAAATCTGCAACCACAAAAATAGTTACCTGAAGTAGCTAAGAAGCAGGAAGGATGAAATCCATATATTTGCAGTCATTACAGTTAATCTTATTTGTCAGTTGAAGAAAGTAAACTTAGATTAAAATACTGTATGGAAAAGAGTAGACTATTTTAGGTATAGATCAATTCAACTGTTCTATAACATGCAGGACTGGCAAAGCCTGGTTTCCTACAAATTTGTGCTCTACATCTTTAGTGATCCCCAGACTCATCTTTGTCTCCCAACATCTCTTCCCTTTCAAAAGCTGTAGCTGTCAAGTGGGCAAGTGACACGTGTATTGCGGCTGGACAGAACCAGCTCCGTCCGTCGATGAGACAGTAACTACCTCTCATAATGGGTAAGCAGTTACCACTGCATCTTTTTAAGAAGGGTGTGGAAATATAATGCTAATTTTGCATTTCATTCCCTTAATTGTTACTCACAGATTCATAAAGCTTGTGCAAGCATAGTCTCAGAGATCTTCAGCTCTTTGTCAGCTTGGGTCAAAATGGGCCAGTGGGTGCAAAAACGTGTGTGGGAGGTGGAAACAAAGGGAGCTGGCAAGGACAGGCGAGTGCCACTCTTCTGAAAAAAAGAAGCCTTAAAAAGCAAAAAAAGAACGAAAGCCTTGGCAATGAGGCACACTGTATATAGGACTCTAACATATGAACTCAGCCTTCTGCACGTTATACAAGAAAGTAGTGTGATGGTCTTGTTGTGATCCTTCTTGGATATTTGCCTGTAACATAACAACCCCATACAGTTTGGCACATGTTTACATGCCACTCTTTATACAGGAGAGTGAGACTGAGACAGAACAAGCTTCCCTGGCAGGACAAGGCAGGGAAAGACAAAAGTGCAGTGCCCAACTGTGCTTGCTCCCTGCTTTTTCTTGCAGACAGAAACTTGCACAATTTATGAAAAGGTGAGACAACCGTGCTTGTTTCTCAAGTTGTCACTTGCACATTTATACTAAGACTGCCCTTATACTGTGTGAAAAAAGTGTTATCTGAATAACCACATAAGAGGCTAGATTCACTGGTGTGCTACAACTGGCTTGCTGCAACTGTTTGCAGCGCTCAGATGATGCAAAGCAGCTGCAAACCTGACTTACTTGGAGTGTTAAAACTGAGTTTATGGCTAGGCCGCATTACCAGAGCGAAGCTGCTGGAGCTTACCAGCTAATCTTTCCCTGTTTTTCTTTTGAACTTATGCCCAATTGTTTCTTGTTTTATTATCGTTGTCCAGTACAAACAGTCCTCTTCCCTTTCCTATATCTGATTTTCTCAAAAATTCAAACACTTTCTTCCCCCTCTCTCAATCAGTTATTTTCAGACAGCTCTTATTTACTTGCCTTGGGAAATCATTCCTTTATTTTCCCAGATCAGTTTGACTTTTTGTCATTATTATTATTAAACTTAGTCCTTTTTAGGCAAACTCTCAGTAACTCAGTACCAATTTACAGAGATGAAGATCAAGTAAAAATAGCAAGACTAAATATACTTAACTTTTAATTCATTAGTTAAGTCTGTAGCAGCATACTGCAACTCCAGTGTATAAACCTACTTGTGATCTAAAAAAAAAATAAAAATAGTTGATTGAACAGGATTAGTTCATTCTCAAACCAAACTTTGGGGGGGTGGTGGTGGTGGTGTCTGTATTCATGCTTGTGTAAGTGAAAAAAGTTTTTTCATTCTTAGATGATCGAAGTGAAGGCATCCTGTATTTTAGAACATAACTGTATCCTAATATGTACCAGAACATATATTCTTGTGTTTACTAGAGTGCCAGGACTCCTCTCAGCAGGTATTAAAAAGCTAACAAGAGCTACGGGGTTTTACTTGGAAATTCTTAAGGCTCTTTTTTTTTTTTTTTTAAACAAGTTATTTTTGTTTCCTTACATCATGGGTGAAAAAGACCTCTTTCTTCTTATGAAGTTTCAAGTTGTGTAGGAATCCTATATCTACTAGCCATGCATAACCACAGGAGAGTGGATGGTTAATTAGCTTCACTTCAGCTTTGAACAGCCAATGTTTAAACTGTCTCTCACATCAATAAGATTGTTGCCACGATGATCATTAGCAGCACACTACAACAGAAAGCTTTTCAGCATTCCTGTTGACCTAATTCTTCATTTTTCACAGACTGTCATCAAAACCACAGTGAATGCAGAATGACTGAGTATTGTCATTTCCACCAATTGCTTTCTCATTCTAGTACAGTTTGATCTCTTTGCTTTGCCATGTGCTCAAAGGGGAAAAAAGAGCTTGAATTCTTTTGAGAGAAACCAGATCAACAGCATGAAGTCTTCATTTACGGACCATGAATGTGGCAGCAGAGCAAGCTATCCCAAACTGCTGCTCCAAAATGCATTGGGCTTCTCCTACAAGGAAATGCTTCTTGAGTTGAAAGGTTACTTCAGATTTCCCTAGCCGATATTCAGCCTGTGATGTGCAGTTCTGGCACCCTGAAAACAACTGGTATTTTGCTGTTGACCAGAAGAGCCCAGGGTTTTGCCACTGACTCTGCCACACTTGTCAAAGTTACCCTACAGTGATAAATGATTTTTTTAAAATAGATTAAGTTCTCTGTTTCTGGCATCAGGCTGAGGTTAACAGTTTCTCTGTGAAAAATAATTGTTACCAGTGAACTGACCTGAGTAACCTCTTGAACCTATAACCTACTGAAAAGATGAAAGTTGGTTTTTTTTCCCCTTTCTTTTTTACATACTGAAACCAGTTAACAAAGGTAACTAATACTGTTAGAAGTACACATTAGAGAAAAAGCTAGTATTTAAAGAGCAAGATTAAGGAAGTAAGGCTAAACTCATGTAAGGTCTTTTTTTTTTTCCCCCCACAGGTTATACTACACTTTCTCATCTAATATAAGCTCTCACCTCTTGCCCTTGTTTTTTCTCATTCATTCCTTTGCAAAGGAGAATAATTTATTGTCCTTTCTTTTTTCTGTGTGCAGCTTTTTACACCTTTACAGCCTCTTTGGAGGTATTTCCTTCTTCCTCTAAGTCCTGACACATAACTTACTTAGTCTTTTAGAAAGTCCAAAAATCAAACTCTTCCAGTCGTTACAAAGAATACACTACCCATTTGAAAAAAAAAACAAACCACCCACACAACTCAGGAGAGCTGAACAACCCGATTTTACTCAAGAATGGTAACTCATCCCTCCCACTTAGTACAGACTCAGTAGATTTTTCTAGTGTATAACACAGATGCTACCTAAATAATAAGCTGTAGACACAGATAACACTTAACGTAAAACATTGCCGTCATTGTACACTACCCATTTGAAAAAAACAACAAACCACCCACACAACTCAGGAGAGCTGAACAACCCGATGTTACTCAAGAATGGTAACTCATCCCTCCCACTTAGTACAGACTCAGTAGATTTTTCTAGTGTATAACACAGATGCTACCTAAATAATAAGCTGTAGACACAGATAACACTTAACGTAAAACATTGCCGTCATTAGCAATGGGTTTACAGATAAGTAGTTAGCAGCATAACTTCAACTCCTCTATTGTTGTGGGAAGAGCACCTACACACACCTGGCTTCACATTTGCTGCTAAGACCTGCCTAAGTCTACAGTGTTTGGCTCAGCATTTGCTGCTAATTTTAAACTGGAATGAAATAAAATTAACAATTACCTGTGCAATACACTGAGATTATCCTTGAATTGTATTTTAATGAAATTATTTCAAACACTAGTATCAGCAGAAAGGGCTGCCTCAGTACAGTGTTCTTTTCTGTTCTTGTATGATAAACTATGTAACACGCATTTGTACGTAAATGGATGTTAAAGATGTTTTCCATCCATGGGTTTACATAATTATGTACATAAGATACTGGCAAAAACCTCAGTAAAAAATAAACTCAGACACTTTTTCTTGAGAGCCTAGGCATGGCAGCGTTACTGGTAAACCACAAATTGCTAATGCTATGCTAAAGAAATATTGGAATAATTTAAGACAGTAGCAGCTATACCTGATAGTGTTCCTTTGCGTGTGTACCAGCCATCTGCAGAAGCTGCTTTGTGTTTTACAGACTTCTTTCTGCTCTACTCAATTTTGGCATGTCAGGGAGATAAGGTGCAGGCCTGTTCTGTCTACCAAAACCAGTTAACTGTTAACATTTTATGCATTAAAAAGGAAAAAAAGGGCTTTCATGGCAGTCTACCTAGTCAAGAATTTTATTGATGCTATTTCAATTCTTTACACACACGCATGAACTTATGAAAATTCCTTGCCCAAAATGATAGAAACATGACTTTCAAGATACAGTTAGCATCTTATTTGATTATTGAAAGACCCCTGGATACACATGCATAATTTCACTTACTTTTTTTTCTTTAGTACTCCATTTTTGAGTGTTTTGTCAAGATCTTGCTTCCCTCATGAGGTTAGATGTTGTTGAAGTCTATTACTCCTCACAGCTTGCAATTCATCAGTGCATTCCTTTCCAGTGATACTATTTTGGAACAGACCCTTTACCTGCTTGTTTAATCCACATTTATCTTCCCACCTTATTACCCTTCCCCCCAAAAAGCAAGCAGTGCAAACTGAAAGAATCAGTAATATGAATTTACATATTTTGGTAGCATCAGAAGTGGTGCATCATGTGCAGAGTAACATCATCTTCTTCCCTAGCATCAATCTGAAGATCTTGGCACATTTTTCTGGTGTGCTTTGTTGCAAAATCTACTTGTACAGCCTACAAGGGGAAAGTATACTATAAGGGAAAACATAAGCAAAGATTGCACTGAAAATGACATGTGAGGCTCTGCTGAAACTAGCCAATAATAAGATAACTTTGAAAAAAAGGCAGTGGGTAGGATAGACTCAACCTCTAAAGAGTTTAATAAGTTGTCTAGCCCCGTTTCTGCTGTCGGTTACTCTGGTGTATATGGGGGATCAACGCTTTGAACATCTTGGAGCTAACTCCAGATTTATACCTTGTGTAACAGAGAGCAGAATGCAACACAACAAATATGTGGAAAGGAAAGGATATTGCCTTTCTTATCCAATGTTATTTCAAAGTTTATGCTTGCGACTCCACGGAAGTCCATTAAAAACCTCTAAAAATCACAGTCCTCGCTTTAGGACTGCAATAGTTGACTTCAGTTATATTGTAAATAAAGAGCCTTGAACAGTAAATCTCTTCATAATCAATGGCTTTGGTATATGCCCAAACAAAACCTCCCGACACCTACTTAAGTTCAACTGTAATTTTTTCCAACACATCCCTTCCCCCACTCTACACTTTTGGCTGGTGATAACGTAGCAGTCGCACTGCTTGCCTTATCATGCAGCCAGTTGTCTCCTCCAAACCCCAGCAGCAGTCTCAGCATTACAAATGCTTCACTCGTCTTTCACGGAAGTCAGCAAGCCTGCTGCAGCTTTTGAAATTAAGCAAGACGGTAGGTACTGTTAAAATTACCATGTGCAAAGAATAAATTCAGGGAGAAACTTCAGTCATGAATGCATAGGACATCCATACTTTGCATGAAAGGTTCCCAAGAGCATCTTTTCTGGACTACACGCTCTGACCTTCTGAGAAGGATAAGGAGGTCCTTTGAAATTGGGCTGAGGAGTGCAGGAAAAGTTAGAAGATCAGTTTTCTCCCCCCTGGAATTTCAACACAGGAAAGGGTATTTTTCTGAGACCGGAACCACAGAAATACACAAAGAAGAGATGTCAGTGATGCCAGGTGGCAGGAAAATATCAACATTTTCTGTGCACTTCTTTTTTCCCTTACTGGAATTGCTAGTTAATATTTGCGAAATGTTTCTTCCTTGCAACAAGCGCCCAGTTGAGACACGGATATTTACATGGGCAGGAATTTTGAATTAAAATGATTCTGTGAGACCAATAGTTTTGTATAGATGTGCAAATACCATTAGGAACATAAGTCCAAGCTTAAAAAATTATTTCAGCGACTTCATTAGTTTCTGGTATCATCATGTGTTTGGCAGTAAACAGAGAATCACAGTAAAGCCAATGACCTCATACAAATGGTTGAAAGTGTGAAAGTTGGACGACCAAATAGGTGTTATTGTAAATACAAGTTAAAATTTTTATGATATAGTTATGTGTAAGGGGAAACAGCCACTGCTTCAGAGGAGCAAAATCAAGCTAAGTAAGACCACACAAAGATTGGGGAAAATATTATGTTTACGTATAACTTGCTTTTATCATATATATGTGCTAAAAAACCTAGTTAGCTAGCACTAACATTTACAACAATAAAATTTTCGAGAACTCAGTCATATTTTAAATGTAAATGCACATAGCTGTAGGTGGTCAATCTGCATTTGCTCACACAAGAATTTTGTGCCTTCATCACTTCCATGGATGTCTAAGGCCTCTCTGTGTTGATGGTTATCTGCAGCTAATTAACACAATTCCAAAATTTTGAGGACCCAGAAGTGAACAAGCCAATCTTCCTTGTGGTTTGCCTTGTCAAGATTTTTTACTTGAAAATTTAATTTTGTGATGTATTGGTAAATGTCTTTAAAAAAAAGTTGATGGGATTGTTGTTACCGTATTACCAGGTGTTAACACCTGCTATTAAAAAGGAAAGAACTATGAAGGACATACCCACCTACTGCTTTATGGTTCCTTTATAACAGGAGCCTGGTTTATCTCAGCACAGCTTTGGTACCCTGTTTGTAATTACAGTCACATCTCTGTGGGATTCATATAACAATACCAAGAAAACAAGTATCTGATAAACATCAGTTATGCCATTATTTGGCTCATTTGGACTACTGAACAGTCCCACCTTTTGTTAGGATTATTGATAACATTTATTTTTACTAAATTTTTTCCAGATTTTGGCTAGTTCATAATTCTGGCAATATTGTCACCTGCATTACAACAAAAAGGACTTTAACCGGAATGAATCAGCAGGGCCCAACAGTATAACAAAACTTTGGACTATAAGCACAACCCCTTGCTACTCCGAGGGTATATCTATCCCTCCCTAGGGGTTCCCAGGTTTCAGAGATGAGGCATATGGGGAGACACGTGAGTGGGGAGGAAGGAAATGGTACTTTAGCTCCTGTGGTTTTTAGCCCAGGAGATCCAACCCTTACTGGTTAGTGAAAAAAAACCCAAACCTGTTTTGTTTTGTTTTTTTTTCCACATATGGCAAAAACCTCGTTTTCAGTAGTTTTACTCTCCCTTTCCCCACCCAAAACATTGTGTGTGTGATTTAAACAGCTGGGGAAACTTTTTGCCTATTATTCATAACAAATAGGCCAGCTCAGCTGCCAAAAGATTTTCATTTCCTTGAAAGGAATTTCTGTACAAAAATATTATACCACAGTGTGGATCAGAGGATGGGGAGGAAAATGACAACAAAGATCATTGAAAATGACATTGAAATAGAGAAACCTATAATTATTAATCACAAATAGCACACGCTGAATCCTCCTCCACATGATTTGCAAGGTGTTTAGGAGCTATAGCTAGGGATAGAAAGGTATGTAGGAACTTAAAGTCAAAGTTGCATTTCACATAAATTGTCTTCTGCACAGTGATGTGAATGAGCACAAAAGCTTCAGTAGTCCAGTGCTATTCCCTATTAGACATTAAGATAGAAGGCTAAAAAAGCATATGCTATACAGTAGTTGTTCCTTCTTTCCCTCTTCACACTTGACAACAAAATTCTGCTTTCAGGTGGATGTTTCTGAGCATCAGAGATCTGGTTTAAATGCTGCCTTGAGAACGTTACTGCAACGTGACCCAATTTTGTTAGATATGTTTTTGCTCATTTTTGTCATGTACTCTCCTACCTTTTAAAAAAACAACCAAACACCACCATAGGATTTTCACAGATTTATCTCAAACTATAATTTCTATGGTACAAGTTAGATATCTATTTCATGTAACACCACATAAGGTTTTCCACAGTGACATATGCTTTCAGTGAATTAAAATCAGCTTCTGTGGTGCAGTAGAAGCCCTACCTGAAACACAGGCAAACACCTGAAACATGAAAAAAAGTTCAAACAGTAATAAAAAGATCCGTTAACATCAGCTAATAATACACTGAGGTATCGAGTAATACATCAAGTCATAAGAAGAATAAACAGAGATTAAGCATAGTCTTTAAGCCTAACGACATCACGCCTCAAATTATAATGCAAATAAACAAACACCAGAGCTCAATCATGGGCTACTTTATCATTCCTTAAACTGTAATAAACAAAATATTCCTTGTGTGAAGCAAGGCAGGCAGCAGGGATTCCAGGTACAGGCTTTCAGATGTCTCAACAAGAAAGTTTTATTCTACACAAGCCAGCATACTAGGGGTTTTTTGTTGTTATGAGATACCTCTTTTCATTTACCTTTTCTAAATATTTGTTTATTGATGTAGAAGACTTGAGCAACATATGACCACTCAAGCAGCGGAATATTGGCAATAATCACATATTATGCTTTATTCCCCGAATAGGGCCCCACAGTTTTCAGTGTTTGATAAGGAACGTCACTGCTATTAAAATAATTGTGTGTATTCAAAGTATTTTGTTTCTATGCACTATTAAATCTTTTGGCTCTGCATGAAGCCGTTACAGAGCAATGTACAGCTGATTCAAGGGAGGGATCGAGCAGTTCTGCCCTTGATGTCAAAGCAAGGACGCTTACCTAATAGTTTCCGCAGTAATGTGCACATGGGAAAAATGTTCATCCCTGTACAAAGTCTGCAAGGCACCAGCTAGCTCACATAACAAGAACACCACCGTAGGCCAAATTGAGGAAAAAACGTCTGTGATACATCCATAAGAGAGGAGAGGCCACTACTGCCCTCTCAGCTGTGCAGATTCAGGGTTAAAGACTGAATGTCGGCCAGTGTGAGCTCCTGCATGAGTTAACAAACTGACCTAACAGATATGAAACTGGCTGAGTAATGAAACCTAAAGGTTAAAAAAAAAAGTAGCAGAAGGCAGGCACTTCCAGTTAACAGCTATTTCTTTTCAGGGCTGTCATCTGAACTCTAGGAACTCACAAAGAGATTTAGGCACAAATGCAGTGAGTAATATTATATAGAATTTTGTGCAACAGCTAAGGGATGTTTCCTCATCTATCAGCTTCCATGCCAATTTGAAACATTTACAGTGTCAGCCCAAATGAGCGCTGGGGAAAGCACACTTACAACTATTGCAAATTGGCTTTGAAGAGACAGCTTTTTGAATGACCTCCCTTTAAAGTCCATCTCCACCCAACTTCTGAGCTTTGGTGAGCACCAGGAGTCAGCCTCCGCAAGCAGCCTGCTTTCCCAGGCAGGGAAATTCATACTTTATTCCATTTTGCTTCCATGAACTTTCAAAGAAGGAGATCCCTGCAAGTGTCTCAAACTGTGCCACTGTTTTCCTTCCAATCCTCCCCTTTGCCTTAATGGCAATAGAAAAACTTAAGCCAGGCTACCCATGGATGAAATCTGCTTTATGTTACTGACCTGTGTCATCTTCTAGCTGACTGCCCATCCTTTCTTTGTACTTATGAAGGAGCTGCCTTATCCTGCTGGCAACAAACACTTAAGAAACCTCCAAAACAACAAATGAAGCCCAGAAGGTTTAGCAGTTTGGTTTCATAGATGGAAATTGGGACCAGTATACAAGTTACTTTCAATTTGTTTGTAGATATTACACATGAACATGGGAGTCAAAAAAAAAAAAGAGTAAAACGTGTTTTTAGACACATTTGAGAACCATGCTTCAAACAGAATTGCAGCTTTGCTACCCAGGCAGCTGCATGTCTTTCAGTAATTAAATGTTAATACAGTATTTATGACAGATATTGAATTAAAGAAAACAACCAAACTTTATTCATTCTCCAACAAGCAGTTGGTTCTAAACACTCAAGTCCTGGGTTTGACTTTGGAAAGATACCTGTACAAGAATACCAGATATAGCATGTTTTGAAAGATGCACAGATGGAAATAGGAATAATTGTAGGGAAAGGGAAAACTTCTCCCTAGAAGTGCCAGAACAATGTTTTAGGCAGTTTGCCAGCATTACGACCACAAAGTAGCGAGCACAGCTTTTGATTACTTAACTAATAATAAGCACACTCAGCATATTCAAATTGCCTTAATGAACACAAGATGATCACCTTTGCTTCTCCAGAAAAAGCACACAGAGAGCTTATGGCTTTTAAATAAATGGCCTTAATTTGAATATTGAGGAAAAAATAACTCCTGCTAAGAGTTTCATAACATACATGCAGCTTTTATTCATATTAGAAAAATACTTTTCTAGAGTTATATATCATATTTGGCTCCTGTGCACACATACCAAGAGACTGTAAAGGACTGCTGCTGCTTCTCCAGCTCTGCTGTGCAATAGTTCAGGAGTCCTATTTGAAAAGACCATCTCTTGGTGACTGCAGTTTCAAATTGACAGAGGTCCATGAAATAGCACTGACAATGTGTAAGTCTGCTTTAAAAGTCAGGTCCCATTTAACACACACTTTTCTGTGTTTGACTATCAAATATCTTTGCTTTTTGTTGTTTCTTAGCCTGGAGTTAACTATGACATTAACCTATGCGCAATAATTGCCCAACATCTCACAAATGGAGCTTCAGATTTTTTTGCAAAAGTTCATCTCCAGCTGAATATGTGTAAATTAAGGCACCCAGGAATGTGTCCAGGCACTGAACTGAGATATGATTCTGCTGCATTGGCCCTGGTGCACACTTGGCTTGCACCAAGACCTTCTTCTCCCTTGCAGTTCCCAGACATAAGCAGAGGGTTAACACACACCCTCTTCGCTTCCAGAGGACTGTGGTCACCCCATCACATTTAAAACCCTTCGAGTAACCTTTTTTCTATGACTGTCAAATCAAGGTATGAACATTTTCATAACTTCAGCAACCCAACACATCCTATAACACTGAGTTTCATGATTTAATCATAAACCATGATTTACCATTGGTAAAACACCCACTCCCGGTAGCTGTTTTAAACTTGCTGCTTAGTCCTTTCATTAGTACACCCTAGTTCATACAGTACAAGGGATACTACTGCTCTTTATCCAATCTTACTCACAATCCATGGCTGTCCTGTCTTCTGTGAACACCTTTCCCAATTTGGATCTTTTAAATTGAAAAATACAAATCAGCTAAGCCTCTTCAGAGATTGTTCTGTACCTCTCATCTTTTAGTCTCATTCTTCATTTGCTTTCTTTCCCATCCCATGAAAGTATTTTCCCTTTGGTCTCATCACAACTTAACTTCCTTTAGTGTTTTGTGGGGTTTTTTTGGTTTTGTTTTTTCCCTTCCAGTGACTGTATAAGCAGGCTCTCCCCCCCCACTTCAGTAACTAGAACAGTGCTTCATTTACTAGGACCTGTAAACTTTCCCCAACTCAGGCCTAGAGGCAGGTGCTCGCTGAGTCGTGCCCCCCTGCCTTGGCAAGATTGGTGTTTGTTTGCGTTTGCTTTCCGTGAAAGGAAACCAAAGCGTAGGGACTGGAGAGGTGTGAGGGTGGTCTCCAGCCCGGATCACCAGGAGGTACACCTGCCAGTTACAGCCTGTAGCAGCCACCGTCACTGATGGTTTCCAAAAAACTCCAGGGGACTGGAGTTCATTGTTTCCCTCCTCCGCAGGAGCAAAGCTGACTATCATTGTATCACATTCAAAGGTGATCACTAGTTTCCTTATTATAACTGTACCAGATTTTTTTACTGGTGAAGTCAGACTTAAACACCTGCCACCCCCCAGGTGGTGCCTGAACCCTTTCCTGAAGGCTTGAGCTGCACTCGCCACCCTCCCCTCCCCTGCTCTGGAGGCAGGCATCAATAGCCACGGTTCACAGCTCAACAAGTTTGTGCCAAACCCCTTTAAACTCTGGGTAAGCGATGTCAGGTCCTGGTGCTTTGTAACACCCATTTTACAAATTTGGTCCAAAATCCCTCACTTCAACTTGAGGTGGTACCTCTGGCATGTTCCCCATGATGCAAAGCCTCAAGATCAGAGCATCGTGAAGCATCTCCAGAGCAAGTCCTACCCACTGACAAATCATCAGCTCACCTTTCTTTACTGTGGCCTTTCCACTCTTAAATGCTTTTTGCTCTTCAGCTATTGATCAGTCTTACAGATTGCTCTGCAGGTTTGTGTGTCACTGGGTTTGGAGTAACTTATTATTAGTAACATTGAGTCACTTGCAATTTCTTTAGTCTTGACCTACTTGCCCCCAGCCTAGCATTTTAATTTTACATAATTAAGGCTCCCCTGTATTTTTCTCTTTTGGACATGCCTTCTACAGTTTAAGGAGTATCTTTTCACCTGTAATAGATTCCTATGAGGATAGTGTGATTACTGTTCCCAGTTATTATCCCGGATTAAAATACAACACTACCACTCATTTTCTGATTGATACTGTGGCTTATACCATTGAACAGAAGCTGAGTCACATGAAGGTCTGTAGAATCGAAGTGCAGATCATTGATGAGGACTGATGCAGATATTAATGTGTCTGCAGCTTCTAAATGGGACAAAAATACCCTTCTATATGGACCAAGCTTCCTTAAAAGCATATAGGTTTGGGGTTTTTTTGCTGAATAGTGGCCTAATTATTGACCTCCCTGCCTTGACAGAACAAGACAATACATTTTTCTAAGTTTAACTGTAAAAGCTCAACGATGTGTAAAACGAGCCATGAGTAAGATTATTAGATGTTATCAGCTTTTCAAAGTGGGTGTGTGACAAGATCTGATAATGCGTTGAGGATCAATGCATCTGTCCTTCTTGCATCTCTGCTCTCCTGGAGAGAAAGCAACTGTCAGACCTAGTGAAGAGATCACAGTTGCTGAGCAACAGTAACAACACAAATATGCTCCTGGCATTGGCTTGGCAGCAGAAAAAAAAAAATCTATTGAAATGATAACCACCAATAGAAGAGAAAAGAAGCCACATCACACAAACTGTGTTAACACTGAAATATCTATAGCAGAAATCCTGCTATAGATACAATAGTCGCATGGTAAAGCATATTCAAAGAACAAATATCACTAGTATGGAAAACATGAAATAAAGTGTTGTGAGTAAATGAGGGGAGATTAATCTGAGTTCTGTGAAATTATCCACAGAAACTACATTACATAGAAATTATAACATGACCCAGCAGAATGCCATAGAAGAATTCTTCTATTAAGTATATTGGATGTTTTAAATAACCCATAAAAAGATTATAATTTGTATTGGATTATATAAGGCTTTTTCCTAAAGGATCAGTTGCCACTTTGAGTTAAGCACACTAGACTTAATTTAATCAAGCCACAGGAGCTTGAAACCCTCTGGACTAATAGCTAATTCACATTATTTGTCATCTTTATTTCGGGCGATTGCTTGCCGTTTTGTAATTTGTGAATTGCAGGCTGATGGACACAAGCCTCCTGGAGTTTTCCTCGGTGTTGCTTAACAAATTCGAAGAGCAGGACTCATTGGCCAAATCTCCATATGCAAACCAAACACGTGAAAATTAAATGATCTAATGTAACAAAGGAACAAAATGAAATTATTTCTTCCAGTATTCTTTGTCTATCCTTAACCACTACCTTAGAGAAGTGTAAATTAGAAGTTGAAATGATTTATTTCAAAAATTAAATTGAGCACACGGCTACTTTTTCATTTCTTTGTGTACTTTCGCTTCCTGCTTTCTTCCCTTCCCCTTGAAAGAGCTATTTCAACAAGAGCAAGTAAATGTCTATAATTGCAAAAGAAAATGTTAATATAACATTTACACAGTTCAACAGCTTCAAAGCTGTTTCACTGAATGAATACGCCTAAAAAGAGACTTACACAGAGGGCAAAACCCCACCAAATTGCTACTTCAGTGGGAAATTTTGCAGTGAAACATTCAATGCAGAAACAAAAAAGAAAGGGGGTGAAAAAAAAAAAATCAAAGTCTCATCTTCTACCTAATTCAAACCATTTAGGAGCTCTGTGCCTAAGCCAAGGATTACCAGTGATACCATCTCCTTCAGTATGCTGTGCCTAAAGAAAGCATCCCTCTTATTAAAAAGAGAAAAAAGTTTAAAGCCAAATAATTCAGGCTTGCATAAATCTTTAATAGGAGCTACCCTCCCAGGATTGGCTGCACTTTCTTTTCTCTGCCCAAGGGAAACACAATATGTCTTAGAAAAGAATAATAGTAACTCCATCTTGTGTGTTATATGATATCTTCCAGTAATCCAGAGGATTTTGCCTTTGCCTGTCATAAACAAAAGGCCACCCATACATAATGTGTCCAGGCTTTATCAGACTCCTCACCTTTGCAGGTGACACTCAGGAGATGGACGGGGAATACTTAGCCCACCAGTCGCTGCAGGCAACTTTACTCTCATGGCAATTTAGAAATGGGGAAAAAAAAAACCCAACCCAAGAAAAACACACAGATTCTCCCCTTGTGAGAACAAAGCATTATTTGCAACCTGCAGTTGTCCTGATTTTCTAGAGATCTATTTAAAAGTTATGCTACTGGGCCAAAAACATGTTTTCATGCTGTTGTGTTGAGGTTTTGGGTGGGTTTTTTGTTTGTACTGATAAAGTTAGTTCCCTCTTAAAAACCTCACTCTCTACAAATTATACAAACAAACTAGGGAATAAAAGAACAGTTTAGACAGCAATTCAAGACCTCAAGATTGGCACTTCACAGTTAAGTAGTTGTTTTTCAAATCAATAACAAATAATAAACCCCTATTCTCCTACCGCAAAGAAAATACCCGAGGTGCTAAACAAACATCTGTAACAGTTCAATCGTGAAAATGGTAAGAAATATTGTGAAATCCAAGAAAGCATCAGTGTCCAAAACAAGCAGAAAAATAAAAGGGGGGGGGGGGGGGGGGAAAAAAGCAAAAGGAAACATTTTTTTTAACAATAATTTCACGCGTTTTCTCGGCAGCAGGAGGAGTGGAGCAGCCCCCAGCCGTGCCACCCGGCAGCACCCACAGCTGGAGCTTGGCCAGGATCTCCCACACAGCAGGCTTTGCAAACCTCGGGTTTTCCAGCCAAAAAACCAAAATGCTCCTTTGGAAAGAGGGGGTTGAAATAGTGCTGGGGCAGACCTGGTCTGATGACAGAGCTGCAATGGCAAGCAGGGGCACTGGTTCCTGCAATGGACGGGATCTGCTAGGGAGGGATGCTATCGGACCAGCCTCCGGGCTGCAGGGACACATGTGGCCAGATTATAGCATAGAGGAGTCCTTGAGAATTTTTTAAGATCAATTTGTGTACATATGCTAAATAGTAATTGGTGTGAAATGAGGCTTCATGGGTCTTTTGTTGACTAGCATTGAATGACCTGTTAAATTTTCAGTGGCTGCACTGGCTATCAGATAGCAACTATGGAAATTGAGGCCCATCACCCTCAGCAGCTTACATGGCAAGTGCAACTGGGCATTAATTGGAATAGTCTTTCAGGCTGACGACAAGATAAAGCTTTAGCACAAGTAGTACTTGTAGCCCATGACAATAAATCATTTTGCTCTTTAACTAGGGGTGGATGGGTTCTGTCTCATTTGACAAAAACATGAAGAAAAGTGATTCTCTACTGCAACCTCCAAAGGCTGAAGTGTGAGCTAAGTTACTAAAAGCTTCTAATATTTCCAGGAGAAAAGGAGTATCAGAATTCAGTTTTGTTTGGTTAATAAATACTAACAATGCCACTAAAAGCACAGAACAAACTTGGATTGGACCAAGTATATTATTTCACACATTGCTCATAGAATTGTTTTTAAACATATACTCTCTCTACAGTGCACAGAGATTTCTCTGGGATATTGCATCTGTTGTAAACACACACATCTCAAGCAAATGTCTCTCAGGGTAGCAAATTGGAACATAAAAATCACAAGTGTTTAGCATGCCAAAATGCTCCATGCTGCCGGAAGGATGCTTGTAAAAGCATCACCACCCTATAGTGATAGGCAGTAAGAGCGCAGTCAAATCTATCACACTGCCTCCCACCACTACCCTTTTCCCCTGCCCCTACCCTTGCACTACAGCCTCTCCCAAACACACTCCTTCTGCTCATACTCAGACCCCTGCACTTAAAGTATTTGGCACATCCCGAGCTGCAGCTGGCAGAGGGAACACAGCAAGGCAGTGGTATGTGTGCAAATGCGGTTACAAAGCTGACTTTGTTTCATGGCAGTCCTCGAGCTTTAATCTAGTCAGATTTGTGCCAGCAGCCTTACTGGGCAAATATGTTGCTTAGTGAGTACTGTGAAACAGGCACCCAGAGCTGACCTTTACATCAGCTGTAAGATGGGTCTCCTAGGAGCCAGTTTTGTATTGTTGCATACAGGGTTTTTATGCTTGAACACTCTAAGATTTCAGGAGCATAAATAGGGCCATAATGGCTACCCGTCTATGAGGATACACATCTAGATGTGGGACTCGCAGCTACCAACATCCTCCTCTGGCTGGCTGTGATCCATTGCATTAGGTTTATAGTACATTATACTCCTATTAGCCACCAGGAACTGCATCTGTCCACACTAAAATATTGCACTACTCAGTCTTGGGCTGATAAATATTTACTTTTGAAAAAGCAAGTACAAATGTAAATTAATTTTTCTTTCATAATGTTTGGAATATCAAGTTTTGCATGGTTGGGGCTAATTCCATTAAAGAATTGAAGTATCACAGTACCAAGTGTGACCTGTAACTAACTGGTCACACTGAGAGTTACCAGGTTCTCGGTCCTCAAAGAGCCCGTAACTTGAGGCAAGCCTGCAGGCTGCCCAAACAGCCCTTGAGCTCTAGCCTATGCCTTGGACTGCTGCTTTAAAGAATTGTTTTTAATATTGGGCATAAGTGTATGCATCGGACTGTGCTGGTTGCTACTTGCAGGGAACCAAGTACATTTCGGTATCGAAGGCGCAGAGTTAGTTCTACTAGATCAGCAGAAAACTTTTGTAGGACTTACCTCCTACCCTGCTAACTCTTCTCTTTTTCCTCCCCCAAGTGACATGATGTGGCACTGCTTTGGGTCAGAGGAACCCACTCATTGTGAACCAAATAGAAGCATGCAAGTTCTGTCTTTGGCTTCAGAAGGGTCAAGAAAGTGATCAGTCACCAAAGTATCCCCCTTTGGTGATTACATGGCTTAGGACATCTCTCCAAGTCAGCTGAGCGCTA
>NW_008823889.1:311571-336779 GCF_000699105.1 Pygoscelis adeliae
GGGAAGCCTTACCACTTGAGCAGAAGGAAAAAGAAAAATCAAAGCAAATAACCTGAAGTTTTCTGTACTAACACGTTACTAACCCAAGTCTGCCAGAAATCTTCCACTTTGCCCAACCCTCTGATCTGCCCTTCTGCATTGCCCAAGTCCATGCCCTGATAATTCAACCCAACGTACCCAAAGACTGACACTGCCTTGTGAGGCAGACCTGCTGCCCTGTTTGTTATGTGCTGTTTGGCAGCTAACTCTTCACCTAAGACACACACTATTGCTTTTGTTCCCGGATCGATTGACTGAACCTTTTATAAACAGGAGTAGGGAACTCAAGATTGTCTTGCAAAGGTTCATGGCGTGAACCCTTGCATACATCCAGGGATATGCCACTCCACATGGACTTTCTTGCAAACAAAAACACTCACATAAATGCTTACAGAAAATGTTACTGAGGCGAGTTCATCACTTGCTATTTTTCTGCACTATTTATTTTGTTCTTGTATCAACTCCCATTTGTCACAAGAAACCTAGGAGGCACTGCAAGCTTTTCAAGGCCAACATGCATGGTGCCGGTTATGTGACAGGCACCCAGCAGACATTATCAGAATAGAATATCAGAACACGTGATTTTTCTTGTTTTAAAACCATTGTTGTATAATATAAGAGAAGCAGTTATATTTTCATCATCTATAGCATAGAACACTGGGGGATCAAGCTGAAAAAGGTTGTTTATAATGCTTACTGTTCTCCATCTTTTTTTCCCCTCCCCATTAACTCCTAAGTTTCATTGATGGCTTCCCCTGGATTTCAAGGGTCAGTTCAGACCGTTCAGCCCAGGCACGTTCCAAGGTGCGGGCTGTGAGCTCCTTCACGAGGCAGCTGGGGTTTTCCTTATCTTGATCTAGTTTACCTAGCAGTCACACTAGAAGCAAAATGAGGATGATAGAGCCCTTCCATCTGAGGGAGCATTACTACCCTGTTGTACTACACTTACACTCTCCTGGTGCTGTGTTTTGAGGTTCAGCTCTCCCAAAGCTATGCCATAACGGCTGCTACCTCCTTGGGAAGCTATTTTAGTAGGGTCTGTTTTCCTTCTCCTGGCTTTGGAAGAAGTTACAGTACAGGACTGTGGTACATACTGCATCCTTTTTCTTCACGAAAAGTATAATTTTCATGGAACTGATAGAACTTTTTGTTTTGTTTCCTCTCAGGATCTTCACGCACCTCCAGTTCCTAAGCAAGTTAACCATCACTTGCACATCACACAACCCTATGACTTCCAGGTAAAGACCTTTCTCCACTGCAAGGACCGATTCCTTTATGCAGCTTAGCTGCATCCATGGATGTTGTTCAGAATTTACCATACTACTGTAACCAACATTTATTCTTTTGATATTTTTTAACACCTTAGCATTTCCCATTTTGCTAACATTGAACAAAATCCCAAGACAGAATTTGGCCACTCTAGTTAAAACCGCAACCCCAGCAGGAGCTCTGAATCAGTCAGTGTTTTATGTACTCAGTAAGAGAAACTGTTTAGTGCAAGAAGAAACAAATTTCTTTCACCCGTTTGCAAAGTCATAGCTCTAAAAGTCGTGGTAATCCATGACCAGTCAAGTCCCTTAAACAATAAAAATTAAGCCATTAATTTTGAAACCACGTAAATGTAACACACCTATTAGATATTGTTAGACACTTTGGTTTATCACTTAATTGTGAAGGAAGTTCTGCTCAGCACAAATAATTTTAACTAAGTCCCACTTCCCATTATGCACTTGGCATTTCTCAAAATTTCAGCACTCAAGCCTGTCCATGAACATTTTTTCAGTTCTCTTTTAGTCAATAGTATTAGAAGTTCCTTTACTCCACCCAGGGGTAGGTCCCAGCCTAGAAGAATACTCTCACTGCTGTAAAACCTAAGTTTTAAATTCCTTTGCCAACACTTTTAGTGCTAATATTACTATTTCTAGCACTCCACTGGCTTTGATGTAGCTGGGCACAATTACTCTATAAAAAAAAAAATCTTTAAAAGCTTTCCTTAATTACATATTGCTACCCCACACAACACACACATGCCTATAAAGAAATTGTCTGAGCAGCCGGTATTACATTCACCCATCTTTGTAACACCACCTGAAGATACCCATCACCAATGAGCTGTGAATACGTTGCTCTGTATTGCCTTTCCTTTTTTTGCATTTCTTTCCTGAGGACTGGGTTTTTGTCGAGTTTGCTGTGAACATAGCTCTGCTATGCCTGCTGCACACCTGATTTGAAGGCGACCTGCCAGTTTTGCAATACCTTGGGTTTGCCAGCAGGCTTGCGATGCCCCGCAACAATTATTTCCCTGATGACTCAGATGTAATTATATGATCTCTCTAGCCTGATAGAATCTATTTTTTGGTGGAGATTAATCCTGGATCTTTCAACAGAAAGAACAGATGACTGCTGTGATTAGGATCCTATGGCACTTTTGGTCAGGCCATCAAACTCTGGATACCTGAGGGGATGAAATTTTTTTCATCCCCGCTGAAACCAAAATATTATGTCTTTTACCCATTTAGATTTTTTTTTTTTAAATATCAAGTACAGAATTCTTCACATTTCTCTAACCACTTTGTCTTTCTACCTCTTCCATTTAACCATAAAATTAAGTGCTTCATAACAAGGACCTGTACTACTTTGAATGCCTTTTACCTCTCTCTCCCTTACCCTGTGCAAACACACAGACAGGGGTCACGCAGCAATGGTGGGGACACCAGCAGAAGACCTGGTGTTTCAGGTCCAGGGAAGGTATTTAGCTGTTGATTTCTCATGCTATTTCTGTAGACTTTTCCCTCCCTCTGTATCCTTTTGTAATTGGCCTCTTAAGAACATGCAGATATCCATTTTGTTCAACATCCACATTATAAAATATCACAGTATTCTGCGTGGGCTGACATGAAACAGGCTAACTTATTTCAAAGCTTTTTAAAAGTACAGTCCCCCACAAAAACCTTTAGCTGCTGTTCTGAATGTAGTGCAAACCAGGAGGAGTGGGGTGTAAAGTACAAGCAGTGTTTGTTTGCCTTGGATGAGAGAGCTAATGCTGCAGTATTTTCCCTTGTAAAGTATTTTTCAGCATACTTTTTTCCCCGTCTATCAATCTTCCATAAATCATTGCCATGATTCATTATACACCTATTAGTTATTTATAACAATATATTCACAGATTAACATGAACAGTTTTGGGCTATGAAATATTCAAAACATTTAATGAGTTGTATGGCACAAGGAATAAGAGTGCGATTGTTTGTTCCATAATTGAAATTTAAATGGGGAAATTACAAGTCTGAGAGCAAGTAACGCTCAAAATTTTGTTTTGGGAATCATTTCAACAGATACTTTTGCACCCCAGACAGACTCAAATAAGCCATATGCTCAGAAACTAGTACCTGCGTTGAGAAGCTGGCTATTTTTTAGACATTCATAACCCTTTGTTGTGCTGCATACCTCCAAGGTTTTCCAATATTTAACAGGAATGCTAAAAAATTGTTCTCCTGCACCATAAGCACCCAGGAGGACATTCAGCATGGGCTGCTGCAGGAGCTACTGTGCACAGCTAGAAGCAGAGTTACAAGTGGAGCAGCCCAAACCACAGAGGGGACCTACGATAACACGAAGCACACACTGGAGGAGGTTAACACCAATTCCACAGCTCTCCTGGGGCAGAAACAGAATAAGAGTTGGGTACGAGCACTTTGGTAGAAGAAACCCACCCCACAGCAGAGGCAACGTTTAGGGCAGGCTACAGGGAAGCAGTACTAGAAGGGGTAGCACTTACTAAAGCAAAAGCCAAGGAGAAACACTGTGACTAGGCCAGAAGCCACCCTCCCTCCTGAGGGACAGACCAGACCAAGTGCAAGGAGACCAGGATAAAGTTCTTACTCCATCATCCATCCTCTAACAGCAAGACCCCAAAGCCACTCAGTGGCAGCTGCAGCCCTCCTGGCTGGGTCAGGCACATCTCCACAGACCTCACACCATCCAAGGCCTCGTGTCCACCCAGGGTTCAGTTAATTCCTTTTTACATTGCTTCCTTTGCAGAGGGTTTCTTGTGAACACCTTCAAGTCTTACATTCCCCCACTGGTGTATTTGCCAGGGAAGCACCATCTTCAGCCACCCCAAGACCACAGAAACCACTTCTATAAAGCCATCCACTACCCCTCCTTCCCCCCCCAGGGCAGCTGCCCTAAATACAACAAGCAGCAAGCACCACCAAGGAGACTGACTGCACAAACCAGCCCCGCTTTACCTGCTCCTTAAAAGGTTTCAGGGGCTAATAAGCCTTGTGTTCTTAATGAATTGCAATCCCTACCAGCTTTTGCTATTTTGGGTTAGGCTGATGCTACTCAGCCCAAAGCAAAGGGAAAACACAACGGTGCTGCAGCAGCAGTTGGGAGGATCCTGACTGGCCGGAAAAATTTCCCTTTGCTTAGAGCAGGAGAAAGCTGCTCCAGCTTTTTTTTTGGCAGAGTTTTTTCCTGCTTTCATATAGTTCATACACTTTTGTGCCAAGCCAGTGCTGTGGTTCTTGATGTGGTCAGGCCAGAGGCACGTCAGCACGATGGTGATGCTCCCATACTCTTCCACACAGGCTAATCAAGGGAAAAAGCCTGTTTCCAGAGTGTGCTTCCTCTGCAGCCCATCTTCGCTTTCAGCTTGCCACAAGAACCCAGCTGGAAAAAATCTAGCCTCAACACCAGGACAAGGGAAAAGCATGTTTCTAAATGAACCTCTGAGGTGCAAACTGGTCAGGTCATCTACATAGCCAACACGTGCTTCTCCAAATGGTACTTTTCATATCTTACCTTCAGGGTTATCCCCGAAAGGATAGACGTACGGTACAACAGTAACACCATTACAGCCTGGCCTCGACTGACAGAGCACAGTGCAGCCACGCAAGCAGCGGGCATCACTTCAGCTACCTAGTTTTACATTGCCAAACGCAGTAGTAACACTGGGACCTCAAAGGCATCAGATCAGACTCTGGTTGTACCAGGTGTACGCTAATGCATCCACACTGACTTCAGGTGGAATTACTCACCTTTTATATTGTATTGTCACGGAGGGGATGGGAATCGACACCACTGATGCCACCCTTCTACAGCGCCGTATTTATTAAGGTTGACAGTAAATAGGGAATTCTGCCCTATTGACCTCAGGAACTGGTTTTCCTGGGGCTAGCCAGCTCTAGCTGTAGGAAAACCATCATTCTCCCATTTGTCTCTTATTAGGTAAATGGTCAAACTTTACTATGGTCACCCTTAAACGTTCAGCATGAAGGATTTCTGCGGAGCTCGTTGTAGTCCTCGTGGCAGGCATGGGAACCACATCCCCTGCCAAAACTCCTCAGCAGCTTTTGTCAGGAGCGGCTAGGGATCATCCATCTGTCATTAAAGTGTTAATTCGATTCATTAACATAGAAAATATTCACCATTTCCCACTTTGGAGGAGATGGGCTGTGCCGTCCTTTTAATAGAACTCTGCTGGAAGTCAAACACAATTTTTATTCAGGGGAATGATTACTGTGTCTTGTTTAATTCTTGCCTAACAAATGTCAGCACTAATGTATTACAGATTATTCAGTCAATTTGATGGTTCCAGGTGAAAGAAAGGAACACAAATCTCTTCTTTTAGTGTAAAAAGGGTCAGCTGGATGACTTCCACTGCAGGAGCCGAGATGAGGCTTGACATGAATCAATCAAGCAGGCTCAATTTTACAGTTATAGTGCCTAATGCCTAAACATGAGCGTATGGGTGGAAATTAGCACCCGATTATGAGCATACATGATCTTCCCTTGGAAGACAATAATATTGGCATTAAGCTTCTCAAGAGGGAAGATGCTGCTGGTTTTTAATATGTCTTAAATTATGTCAGGAAAAACACTGGAACATCACACAAAAGCCACAGTCAGTGTATATTGCTATCTCATAGAGCTGGAGATCTTTACAACAATATTGACACAGGAGCAGGCAAGCAAATGTCAGCCAATATAACATATGAAATACTTAACGTAACCAATTTTCAGCTGTCAATCAGCAGGGAATAATGACTGATGCAAGGAATCAATACACCACAATTGAATTCCAGCTCACAAACTTGTTTCGTTCTGCGCTATAAAAGACTGTCAAATGTCACACCCCAAGAGATGCAACAGGATTCCAAAGATTTATTTATTTCAAGCTCTGAAGTCTATTAGCAATAGTGCTCCTTGTGCTATTGGAAAAAGAGCTTTGATGACATTAAATTTTCAGAAATGACAACTCATTGCATCGGGAGCCAATTAATTATACCATTTTATATCATATTTCAGCTGTCCTCCACCATTTTACTAACAAGTAATTACACATAATTATATTTAAACAAATTATTGTGACTTTAATGCTGCAAATATTTGATTGCGTTATACAGTGTATTAACTGAATATTTTTAAACGAGTTGTTTTGTACTTTTGATAAAAATGATAAAAAAGAAAGCTCGCTCTATCCTTGGCTCCATTTCATTGGGATAACTTAAATGTTTAAATTAGTATATACTTCTCTCTCAGCTGAATGAATAAGATTGACTATAGAAGTGTAGAGATTATCCTGCACTGTATTTTTCTTTTTTCTTTAATAAAGGCAATGGAAAAAAAATATTCATTTTCATACTCCACAGTACTGTAGTCTGATGAAAGGCAATGGAGGTATCAAAAGGAAAGAATGAGAGCATGCAAAGGTGAGGCCTGCAAGAGTCATAATATCCGAAGAGTATGTATCGTCTATATAAAAACACGTGGAATATACCCGTCATTTAAAGAGAGAAATGAAATCCATAGGAGTCTGATTGTAAAGTATCTGAAACATAAAAATATACTTGTTCCATAGCATAATCTGATTCTGGTAATAGATGACCCATTCACTGCTTCATTCCTGACTTCTACCTACTGTACCGTTCCATATTTTCCTTCCTGCAATCCTTCCTTATAAAAGGAAAATGGGATGGCGGTAGCCCCTTCCTCTTTGGTTAGCTCCATTGAAGCTGGTGAGGCTCTGTGCAAGACTGGGTACCCGTCTGCATTTGGATGGTGGAATCTGGCCCACAGTAATTATAAGACTATTAAAATTAGCATATTTTCTTTACCTGAGGCTGAGAGTTAATTAAAGTCTGACAGTACAATGTATACAGAAGATAAACACTACTGTATTTTCTTTCCAGTACATGGATATATAATAATTCATTTAAGACAGAGAAGCTCACGCTGTTGAATGTGCTTATTAAAAACAGCAAGGAAGGTCAGGGGCAGTGCTTGCTGTATCCTTCATTTGTTCTTCACCGAAAATGATATAACTGAACTGCAAAAGTTGAGATTGAAAACCCGCTAGCGTGTTGTCTAATTTCAGCCACAGAAGCTGCTGTGCACTCCATGACTTTATGAGGGAATAAGATTACAGGTCACAAGAGCTTCTTTATTTCCCACCTGTAGCTTCTAACAACATTTTATTAAGGATTTTCCCATCTTCTCTCTCTGACCTACAGGGGACAAAATTCTAACAGCTGTTACAGGACCCATACCAAAGAGGCATTAACACAGATTAGCAGTTCTGGAAAGTAGTATCGCTTTATCAGGACTATATTTATGACTGCTAACTAATATTTTTACAGCACTTGTAAGATAAACACAGCATATCATTATGTAAACAGGAAAAAAGGCGTTTAATACAGTTAAACACTTAATGCATCATGCTTGTTTTGTCTAAAATCACACTAAGCTGCCGTTTGAAAGTTTAGTACTCATTTACAAAACAAACACTTGGGTAGCCCATGCGCTCAAATATATATTGCTGTTGTCTGTATTGCATATGGAGGTTATCGATTTCTTATTAATCAAGTAGAGTCTATGTGCACTGATATACCCAAGTAGGAGTGGAAATTCTGCCAAACGTTAAGTCACATTAATACATGTCCAGTGCTCAGCCTTTCCTTTACCACTTCAGTGCAGTTTTGTTTCCATAAGGACTGCAAGGTTAGGACCTTGCTAGTTTATTGCAGAAACAATATTCTTTGTTATTGAAGTTGCTTGTTATGCAAAAATTTTTTATTCACACAGATGCAACAGAGAGAGGAAGAGAGAAAGAGGAAGAAAGAGGGAGAAGAAAGAGAAGGAGGAGGAGGAGGAGAAGGGAGGAAGGACAAAAAAGAATAGCTGTACTATGATGTTATAAATTTCTAAAATGATTCTCCACAAGTTATCCAAAAGGAGCCTATTTTTCTATTTCCCTATCTTCCAGGAAGCACAAAGTAGATGTCAAGTATATCTACAATTAAGCTTTTCAGCAGCTTCTCTATGTGCGTTCATGGTGGAAAACACAAACAGCTTTCTAAAAGTTTATATTAGCCATCTTGAAGGCTAGGATAGATTCTTTTTTGACATCATCCTTCTAAGTGCAGCTGCTAGGCTAATTGAGTTGTATTATTATTGCACTAGAGAGTTAGGAAACTCAAAACAAGGACATACAGAGTAATATCAGAAACAAGACCAAGATGCTACATATGCCTTGCAACATTCAAAGCTGTTTTACCCTCCCCAGAGACCCATTTTAGCTAATAGGAAAATAAAATATTGTTAGTTTTCACATTATTGAGACTGATAAAGGACTGGGAGGGAAAGTAGATGTGTGCAAACAGGGTTGCAAGGCTGCTGCACAGTATGATGGGACTTTTTTAGGATGCCACAATAATCACGGCTGAGTTCACATTTTCAGGTCTTATTTGGGTACCTGAGTAGGACAGACAGGTTTAAAAAAAATCTACACCTACCATAATGAGACATTTTGAAAATCCACCCATAAATAAATGCCATGTGATAGGAGTTGCTCAGTACTTCTGAAAATCTGGCTGTGTGTGTGATTGTGCTGAGTCTTTCAGCAGTCTGAGGGATACGGACAGATATGACCAATAACAAAACCACAATACAATAAAACAATTACACATTACTTTAAAATGTGTGATAAGAAGTGATTTGTCCTTAGACGCCAGTTCAGCTTATTGCTCTCCAAACTGCCCCAGAGCAGAGATGCCAAACTTTTGAAAGATATTTCTCAACAAGAGCATCTGGATGCTGGCAGGCGCTGCAGCCAGTTGTGCTTGCTCCTTTGGACGGGCTTCCCCACATCTGTCAGTCGTCAGACTACTACTGATAGCCTGTCTGGGGGCTGGACGTGCCTTTTACTTACAGTTGCTCAGCCCATCACCTGTATTTTTGATCTCTAATCCCCTTGAAAGTAAATTCAGGACCAAATTCTTGATTACAGGACATTGGCAGAAGCAAAAAGAGCTGTATTTTGTTGTCCTAATACTCATCTTGGCTTTCCTCCCAAATTCACATCATTATTTTGAACCTTTTATCTGTTTAAATAAAGGTCCCCGATCTCTGCTGTGGAGTGGAAATAGGATTCCTTTGACATGACTGCTGGGAACTTTTCCTGCATTTTCCTCTAGATCTTTCTAGGAGCACCATAGAAATGACTACAGCATTCTTCTGTCTGTCAGCAGCAGGGGTCGGTTGGCATCAGCAGAAAACAGCAGAAACATCCTTCCCCCGGCGGGAGGTGGGAAGAGGGCAATAGCTCTTATTGCTATTTATTTCATAAGTCATTAAGTATTGCTGGCTGTATGTGCACAGTGGAGAGGATAGGAGAAGTGCAAGAAATAAGAACAGGACTTCAGCTTCTTAACCACATTTAGCTAAGAAGAAACGGTTTATATACCTCTAATAAAAAATTATATACTTAAGGCTAGAAACTAAGACTGCCGTCCTATGTTCTCATGCTAAAAAATCCCCGACACACTAACAGCAGCAAGGTATGTGAGGTCAGTATATTAGCACAGATACTTATTTTTGTAAACTAGTAATTATTTCTGTGGATTTGGGTCAAAGCTTGAAGATTACCTTGGGCCTAATTTAATGTCTTCTACACAAAGAGCCCTCCCAATGAAGTCATTGTATAAACAGCATGGGATTAAGCCAATACAGTATCCTGTAACTAGTTAGCAATTCTTCTACATATTTTTTTCAGTATAGATATAGTTTTTAAAGTACACGCTTGAAAAAAACAGGGATTCACAGGCTGGTGTGTGCATACGAAGAACATTTTTCCTGAGAACTGCTGAAGGGCTTGCTTCTGTGGTTTTCACTTCTTTTTCTTTTTGCTTGGTGTCAGAGGTTTCTGTAGCATTATCCTTTAGTTGAAAGAAAACTGTAACAGTAGTTAAAAATAAAAATTCCCTGCAAGAAGGTGTATTTTTGTAGCTTTGAGTAATAAAAGACACATAGTAGTAGTTCCAGAGGAACTACCAAAGAATTGCCCTGACAAATAAAGCTCACTCAGTGGCAAAATATAATCATATTAAAAAATCAATTAGTGCAGCCAATCCTTTCACCAGAGCTTCAGATGTTATAGTCATAAACAATTTGTAAGCCCAGTCATTAATTTTAAGCATTCGGAAGATAATCCCAATAGTCTTCCTGTTGTATATTTTGCTTTAGCACTTTTGGTATAGGGTTTTACATCCTTAAAGGATCACCAGCTATTTTATAATGTGTAGTACCCAGTAAAACCATCTTAATCTACAACACTGTGTGGAAACCATTTCATTCTTCTGGATGACTGTAGCTCCTAATATAGGTGGATAGCAAATAATCACCTCTTCTACAGGAACTGAATTAACCAGGGGGGAAATTCTCTGAGCTACAGTCCCTTTTGTAGAATGTTTTTTTGCATGATGTGAAAATACACACGGTACTTCTAAACATGTTTGTCTTTTAATTATAAAAATAGAAAACAATTACTTTAACTCCTCTAGAGCAAGAGTTATCCAAATAATTATACAACATATTATACTGTGTGCAAACCCAACACATTATACACAGGTATGTTTGCACCCATGACAAAAAGATAACATAACAAGGTCATTCTCCTACTTTGGTTTAACAACTTACAGACTTACGTTGCAGTTAATTCCTGGCTTCATTCTTAGGCCACCTGTGAAAATCGCTTGAAGAGTTCAAGCGAAATATTAGCATTTTCCAATGGGCTTAGAAAACACATATGCAGCTTTAAAAATCATAGTTTATGCTCTCTCCACTTAACTTGTCTTAGCATGTATACTGATAACCCTCTTTTGTAATACTGGTGGGTACAATAATATATCCAGATTTATCCTAAGGGATCCAATCACTAAAGTTGGGGAAAGAACAATGACTGAAAGAACAATGCTGGGAAATGGGATCTCAGGACCAAAGGAACTAAAAACAGAGAAAATTTTCCTTGCCAGACCTGCCTATTCCCAAATATCCCTCCCAGCCCTCTTTTAGCCAGCCCAAGCCAGTGGAGACCGTTTGTCTTTCATTGCCCTGTTTAGTGACTGAGAAAACAAAGCCAAGACAAAGGCAGTAGTAGCTTATTGCTGGCTTATTCCATCTTACGGTGCGAATAATTCATCTTTTGGCTGAGCAGAAGGTTTCTGCAAACTGTAGAGCTCCACATACATGAAACTTGACCTGTGGGCATAAACCACTTAAGTTCCCCAAGTCATCCTCCAGCGATAAAGAGTAAGTAAATAAGGCATTTGCTGTTCTCTCCAGCAGCATAATTTTTTACAACAGCACATGGCTTCTTCTGTGAAGCCAAAAACACATGCACGTACTCCATTTTATGGACCTAATAAACAGCAAAGCAGATTCCTTAAAACAGTACCAAGAGCTAAAGATCATTTTCCATTTTATCAGTGTCAAATACTGAACTTACCTAAGCAGACAATCTCTAACTCTATGGAGATTCAGGACTTAACTGACACAACAAAATAAGTATGTTTGCACACTGCTTGGTTTCAGATATGACGCTACATCCAGGACACTGTCAGGATCACAGCAGGGAGCCTTTTCAGAGTAGAACAGACATCTTGCTTGTGGAAGAAAACCTAAGAAAAAATGATAAATAATATTGAATCCTGAGTTTGTTTCACTGAGAATAATTACTACTGTCCTGATCCTCCCTAAGTCTTGTCTTATTATTCATAAGGGAAAAAAAACATGAGAATGATGAAGTTCCATTTTTGTTTTGTTTTGTTTTGTCAGTAGGCAGGAAAAGAGTCCCCAAAAGCTTAAGAAATTACACTGTATGTGATTCAGATGAAGAGAGAGGGTGTTTTCAAGGTCTGGTTAAACCAGCACCCTCAAAAACTGGTTCTGATGATCCCATTGTTGAGATCGCACATCTAGTGAAAAAGCTGCTTGTTGCTGCTCTCTGGCTACCATCATCCTCTTCTCCCTCTCTTCCCACACTAGCTTCACTCTTCACTGGCAGAGATACACCATTAGCTGAAAGAGAACATCAGAGAAGGTTGAGCAATTCTCATACACATAAAAAACTTCTTTTCTTCAGTCTGGTTCTCTATCAAATGGTCATTTTTATGTGTTGGCCCTGGCACTGAGTCATGGACCTCCAGGCTGTGTAATGAGGCCATGAAGTCTATGGTATTGGGCTTTTAAATTAAATATATAATTCCAGCTTTTACCCTTCTTAAAATAAATACATGAAATTGGGGAGAAAAAAATAAATAGCTTTTTGTCTTCTCTACTTGCTTTCAGAGATGTCCAGGATATGCAACCTGGGACTTTCAGGTAAGCTTTCAAGCCACTGCCTGAAGTTTTCAGATGTGACTCACTTATAGGTGTATTCTGTTCACTGTACCTTTTCTTATTGTTCTGTTTGCTTTTAAACATGTTTATACTAAATAGAAACTGCTCTTTAATACTTGTTAAAACCCGTCTGCATCTACTAAAAAAGAAATCACAATTTTCACGGCATTCGATAACACACATTAGTCATGCAAAGATAATAAAATACCAAAATAGTTTTCTGATAATTGGCATTGATCAGGTATTTATTTATCCAATTTAAGAACAGAATCGGTTTTCATTCCTTAATTTTAAAACTATTCACTCAAAGCTATGAAAAATACTTTTCTTAGGTCAGATATTGTATTTCAGATTATTATTTAGAGTCTAAGCCTCAAAACCATGTCAGATTTCTCTCATGTAATAAAGGTCTTTTACATTTTTGTTCATACACCATGCATTGACTCATAACCACTAAGTAAACTTTTTTTTTTCCCTTCCCTTTTTGGCTCAAGATTGTCTGGGCAATTTTGCCTTTCCATTTTTATTGCATTCCCATGGCATGCTTAACATTCAATGGTAGGGTTTCTGCAGCTAATCTTTTTTTAAAGGCTGTCTACTTGGCTCTTTAAAAAGAGGTGTGGACCTGACACCTCTGGCACATCAGCTCTCTGATAACCTACTTATCACAACCCCTACAGCAGAAACTGTGGCTGTGTTTCCCAGTCACTCACATATTGCATTAATATGTAAGAATACCCACTTTTCCCTACAACACCCCATTTAAAGCCGAGGAGCCTTTCTAACAGTAGCAAAACTCTCTGCAAATCATTGCTTAAAAGGCTTTTTCAGGTGTAAAAGAAACACGTCTCACCAGCAATTCATGTTCTTCGAGCATCTCACTGCTGCATCACGGTGGGACCGTGCCTGCTGGTGCCTAGCAGCAAGCACTCCTGGGAGGCAGAGAGGACCACCGAAAGCCATGTGGCTATTATTAGGGGGAAGAAAAAAGTACCAGAACCTGGTTTGGCAAACCTTCTTGAAAGGCATGATGATTTGATTTTAAAGCTCTTTATTGAGATTTAAACTTTGATAGCATTCAGAGTTGCACACAACGTATCAGCATTTTATAGGTATGTTAACGTTTTTATATGTGCAAACATTTATACTGAGAGACAGAGAAAAGCACAGGAAAACTGTAATAACGTAAGACAGAACAGACACTAGCATGTGTGGTAGCCTGGCTTTGCACCTATGAATTTTGCAGTTTGTTCACACAAAAGGAAATCAAGCTTTTCTAGATTAGTTCTTGGTATTGAAAAAAAAAAAAAAAAAAAAGAAAGAAAAAAAAAGAAAAAAGAAAAAAGAAAAAAAAAAAAAGAGGAAGGACCAATACACAAATGTTCAGATGCAAAGCATGCTAGATGGGAAAAATAAAGCTTCATAGTCTTTGTAGTCTATGAATCAAACATTTACCTTAGCTAGCCAGTGGAAAAACATGGCAATTTGCACTAATTAAATGCAAAAAGGGCTCATAACAAAGAGTACACAAAAATACCTAAAGGGCACATCTTCTGTCTTCCTCAAAATAATTAGTGGCTTTCCCCTAAACGTATGTTTGTAGCTGTCTAGGATTAAAAGAAAATACATGGGTAACAAAGGGCAAAAGAACAATACGTTCCCTGTGGAAAAGGATGGGTAATACAGTATAAAAGTAATGGCAGTCACTGTTATCTGAAACAGTCACTTCACAGGTTTTCTTCTTCATCTCTGTTTGAATGATATGGCGTTTACCTACACCAGGAGCACTCCTGCCTCACTGCTTCCAGAAATAGCTGTCTCAATAAGACATTTCTGTTTTAACCCGTTTTCCCTCTCCAGCTGTTTCCCCAAGGCTAAGGAGATAATATCATCAGCCAGTATGTCATGACCAGTTTTTAACTTGCACAGAGGTACAGGCAGGTAACGGGCAGTCTGCCAGTAGGGCTGTACACCCAATCCTGTCGGAAGAGAAAGTGTGAAAACACTTGTATTTAAACAGGGAAATGCAAACCAATGCGTCGGCAGAAGGCACCCAAAATTTCGAGGGCCCACAGAGCAGCAGAAAACAGCGAGCCCGACACCTGGGCTGTACGGGAGGCAGAGTGCTGTGGGACCCACCCTGTCCTCCCTGGACATGGCCAGGTGTTCAGGCAGACGTACTAGTGACTATGCTTGTATGTAAATGCACTTAACATGTTTACGTGGCACCCTGGCTGAACTTCGGATATTTTGATTCAAGAACTGTGGCATGTGGAGGGTTGTCTGGCTGAGCCGTGTCTATGCATCCCGCTTACGCCACAGAGAAGGTATCTGCGGATGGAATTTTAAATTTGGTTTAAAATTTATGCTTTTGCTATGCCAAAACAATGTGTTTGAATAGCAAATCACATTCAGATAGTATTAGAAGGCATATATTTTAATATATATATTTATTAAATATTTTGTATTTCTTTTCATTTTAAGCCTGAAGTCCGGAAGCTTTCTACCTTTAAAAGCTCTTTCTCTCATTTTTCTCTGTAATGGCCTTCGCTGGTGTATTCCCATTAAAAAAGTGAATGCTTCGGTAAGAACTTCCTTATAATTTCTGATTGTAAGGTTAAATTAATACTTTAAAACCTTAAGTTCTATGCTTTTGTCCTTCCCAAACACCAAAACTTGAGTTATAATTGCAGATGAAATATGAAGAAATGATTAGCTGGTCACAGAAAATGAAATAAAATCCACCAGCTAACTTGAAAAATTTTTTTACAATGCTCATTCCCTTCATTTCACCAGGCATCTTATTTTTATTTTTGAAGGAGAATAGATACTATGCTGTCTTCAGAGTAAATAATTTCCACTGTAGCTGCAAATTGTTAACTAAAGTGTTTTCATTTCACTCTGTCTGGAACATGCTTTTACAGGAATATACTACAAATCTTTATGCAAATACTAAACCTCAGCAGCTGATGCCTGATTTAGTGCTTAGAAGCACAGAGGACAGGAAGGACCAAGATCTAGATAACTCAAGCCATGCCCTGGAAGACTTATAGAGGAACACACTGTTTTCTTCTCTGAGATGTAGAAAAATATGCATTTTGCATGGGATGCAGTTGTCTCACGGAAACCCTGATTAATTGGCCTTTATGCAGATGAAGCTCATGGAGGAAGCCACCCCCAGCCTGTGCCAGCCAGCGCAGTGCTTTTCCCACCATTTGTACCTCCATGGGCTCTCTGCTGGGCGCCCCTTGGCTCCTTCCCATCCTCGTCACCCTGGGAGTGGGAACAGGTGCCTGCTCCTTCACCTTTGCGTTCAGTGATGAATAAAACCCCTAAAATGAACTTAGCCAATTATTTTCCAGCAAAGACATTATGGCTCGATTAAATCAGAAGTTGTGTGGCAACATTCCCAAACAGGAGAAAAAGAAAAGAAAAAAGGTGGTTGAGCCTTCAGAACAGTACTTGGTATCACACATAAGTTAAGTGTCTCTTCAGACCCATTTTAGGGACTTGGTGTTGAGAATCTGGCCTCAGATTCTACGGGGAATATTCCCAGCATGAAGCTGAGAAGGGTTAAAAATTACAGTTCATGAAATTTATGTAATTAATTAACTTTTGCCTTCACAGTATTTTCAGTTTTCCTCTTTTAAATAATTTCATGTCAGGATTTCATGGGACCCAGAGCACTTTTTTTTCTTCTCTGCCTCACTTTTTGGAAAGCATTCCTCTCCTTCCTTTTGCCTTCATATTGTGTTATTTCTGACCTCTTGCTCATCTTTTATTACTCTCCGGTTCCTAGCTCTATTATTCAAGCTGATATTGCAGCTGTGATTTCTATTTTTTCTTTGCCCTTTTTGGCTTTGCCAGGCATTTCATTAGCAGACTCATGGGGAGCATTTATACTGTCTCTCTGCCATGACAGAGTTCAGTGGGATTTACTAAAAACTGATTCCTTGGCTATATCTGCTTCCAGTTACGATTAGAAACCTCTTTCCACTGAAGCGCATCGAGGAGATCAAATTCAGATCTGGTGAAAGCATGCATGAGCACAGGGAGGCACAGAAGCCGTCAGTGGAGGTGCAGCTTCTTAGACCACATCTCGACTTGGACCACGGCATATCAGTAAAAATCTCCCCCAAATAACTACATTTTAAATCCAAACACCTTTCCTGAAAGTCATTCTGCAGGAGCAAACTCATGTCCCCTACAGAATAACTTGCGATATCAGAGCTCAGATAGTGCGATCCAGCAGCAGAGTGCCACAGTCAGCTGAAATAACTCACGGATGGGTTTTTATTTAGAGCTTTTCAGGCCAACATATTTATTTTTCCAAAGGAAAGCTAAACACAGAGACTTTTCTCTGCTGCAGAAAGGCATGGCAGCTAAGATACTGGTGCATTCATCCCTTTTTTTGCCTTGTGCCACATAGGTTCCCGGTTCAGTTCTCCCCTCCTGCAGCTCCCCTGCTCCCACGTACCTTCATAACTTTCCTTCTGCCCTTTTTTTTTCCTTCTTCCCCACCCCCTTTGTTGCCTTTTAAGCTTACTGAAAATAATGAACTGCTGTGGCCTTCAACCTTTCTAATGTCTCTGCTTATTTCTGTAAGTTAGTTTTGGCTGTTAGGTTACGTTATAATGTTCCAGCACAGATATTCTTTTTGTGATGACAGTAAATAAGATACACACAGACTTTTCTGTTTATTTTTTCAGCTGTTCATTTATAGTAAATTTTAATAAAAACTGTGAAACAATTTTGTTCCGTGGGGGAGGCTTGACACAAAAGTAGAACAATAATGTGCCAAAAATGCGTTGTTATGATCTTTCAGATGGGTACTGTCACTAGGAGGGGTCTGCACTTCAGTCAGTACGAACATGATAAAGTATGAACAGTACAGCTGCAAACTCCCTTTGGATAATGCTGCAAAACATATGGAAAACGTTTCCTGACTTATGAAAAATAATATTGGGGCAGAATATAGTAAAGGGACTGGGTCAAAAGGGTGCATAAAGCGTTAGTGCAAACCTTAAGTGCAATCTTGTAGTCATAAATTCCCTACTAATGAAATGTATATGTAATTCTTACAGCCCCTCTGTATTTGAAAAATCTATAGTGTTAATAAAGTGACATAGTTAGAAATCTATACGGGATCTTATTTATTCATTATTTATTTTAAGAGATGGCCCTGAATCTAAACATTCCCTTTGGGAACGTTTGAATTGCGATTTAGGTTCAAATCCATACTTTTCTGGCCGGGACCCATTCCTAATTCTGCTTGGTTTGCACGCCCGTGCACCGCCTTGTTTAATCCATCTTGCACAAAGCTGGATGTTGAGCTGGCAGCCCCACAAGTCCCCCTCAGGGCCACCAGCTGGGCCCCTTCTCCCTGTGGAGCAGGGGCTGGAGCTATGGCATCCCTGGCTGGAGCCGCCTGCATGCCCAGGAGAGGTCCCAGCCTTCCTCACCCACCTTTGAAAAGGTTTTGCTCCTCCAGGGTAGCACTGGAAAGGGCTAAGAGCAGCTGAGGGAACTGGGGTTGTTTATCCTGGAGAAAAGGAGGCTGAGGGAGACCTTATTGTGCTCTACAACTATCTGAAAGGAGGCTGTAGCGAGGTGGGTGTTGGTCTCTTCTCCCAAGTAACTGGCGAAAGGACGAGAGGAAATGGCCTCAAGTTGCACCAGGGGAGGTTTAGATTGGACGTGAGGAAAAATTTCTTTACTGAAAGAGTGGTTAAACATTGGAACAGGCTGCCCAGGGAAGTGGTTGAGTCACCATCCCTGGAAGTATTTAAAAGACAGGTAGATGAGGCGCTTAGGGACATGGTTTAGTGGGCATGGTGGTGTTGGGTCGATGGTTGGACTCAATGATCTTAGAGGTCTTTTCCAACCTTAATGATTCTATGATTCTACGATCCTTGCATGTAGAGTGCCCTGTACCTTCTCTCCTTCTGCCAGGAGAAGCTCTGATGAGGGGAAAACCCTCCCTCCGCCTCAGGCTCGGACGGGATTTGGCAGGAGGTTGGCTCCCCCCAGCCCAGGCTCTACTGGCTCCATCCAACAGAGGTGTCTGGGCTTTCGATCCTCTCTAAAAGGGTCAAGTGGAACCAAAACAAAAAGTGGATAAAGCCACCTTGCTGATACGGAGGAGCATGCAAGTGCCTGGGCTAGAGGGGACGACCCCCAGAAAAAAAATGAAAACAAAAGTTGCTAGCAGGAGTTAAGCAGCAGGAGCCCGACCCCACGCTTGATAAGACCAGCTGATTTAACAAATTTCCTGGGTGGTTGCAGCAGTCCCCACCTGCGATACTGCCAGCAGGATCCGGCCCCATGACATGCGCCAGCAAAACGGTCAGCGAACAACTCAGCGTGAGGCACGGCGGGAAATACCTCTGAAGTCAAAAAAACTCGTTTCAGGCCTCAGAAGGACTAACCCTTTTTAATGATTATGATTGAGTATCTCTTACTTGGGGTAAGAGCCACGAGGCGCGGGATGTAAGTGCTTCTCTGTACTCTAAATTGACTCTGTCACCTTTCTGTGGTTTTTACTTGTTTTATAATCGCTCACTTGATCCTACCAAAAATAAACTAGCACGATCAATGAAATAGGTAGACCGTGGGAGCAATGAATATCCACATGATTAAGGGTTTTCAGGCTTAGGTCCTAAATAACCATAATTGCCACTCTATTATCTACAGAGTTAGAGAACAGAGAAAGGTGAAGAAAGAAGTTGTTACTGGGAATTTATGATAAAAAGCCTGTTCTCACACAGGAGCAACTATACTCACTCTTTCAGATAGCAATCATTAAATTCCAATAATTGAATTAAAGCAATAAAATGTTGTAGGGTAGATAGTAGAAACAAGGAATACTCTTCATACTAAATTTCCACAGCATGAAGATTCATCAAAAAGGTCAATTTTTGCCCAGAGAGCCTGGTCTCTGGTACAAATGCTGGAGCAGGAGGGACCCCTCCAAACAGGCAACTGAAACATCCAGCATTAGACTTCTGCTCTCGATTATCTTCTGTGAACAGCAGAGCGATACCAGGAAGAATATGATATCGAGGCTAAATTTTTGTCTTACACTTGTGGCGGGATGCTGTTAGGGTCCTGATCTGCAGTTGCGCAGAGATGATGTGGGATGGTGCATTATATAGCTGGTGTGCAGCTGAAAAATAGTCAGTGCTAGAGTGGCCACTTCAAGTTGCTTACACCTTCCTGCTGTTACTGATGGGCACGTTCTTCCTAGTCTTATTCCCATGTATCAAATTTGTCATAACTGCCCTGTGGGCGTGGGGAAAAGAGGTATGGCAAAGGAAGAAAGGGAGACTGGATATTACCCTCTCAGTCACTTTTTTCAGGGTGATGAGTGGCAAAAGAAAACAAAATGCATTTCCCCTTAAAGGAAAGAAAGAATATTTTGCCCTTTTCATAATTCAATGAGTTAGAAACATTCCTTCTTTACAGTTTTATTAACATACCTATGGCACTTAATGAAGAATATTTTTTTCTGAAACTGAAAAAATGAAGCAATGGTAGGTTTTAAGATAAATCATTAGCAAAATTAACCAAAGCTCCAGGAAGGCTCATAGCAAGAGGATGATGAAGTGAAGTCAGGTGAGATAATGGAAACATTCAAGATCAGGTTGGACGGGGCTCTGAGCAACCTGATCTAGTTGAAGATGTCCCTGCCCACGGCAGGGGGGTTGGACTAGATGACCTTGAGAGGTTCCTTCCAACCCAAACTATTCTATGATTCTATGATAATTGGCCTGAAGTAGGGTAAGAAACAGCACTCACTTTGCTTATTTAGTTGCATATTAAGCTGATTGGCATACTTGTCTTTTTTATTAGGTGAGCTTCACATGAATTTCTGATTTCACACACTCTGATGCAGTAACCAGAAGCACCTACCCAGCTGTGCCAGCTGTGGGGAGAGCTCAGCCAGCTCTGGGACAGAAAGTGTCACCCTGCCTGAGGCACAGGGTGCCAGGGCCCCTCACCTTCCTCCAGAGTGGTCACTACTCGATAGCAATTGAACGACCAGCTAGTTGAATGGTTCACGAGCCCATGACAGGAAAAGAAAGAAAGAAAAAAATGCTCAGAGAGTGAGATGCTAAACCAAAATTTTGTGAATGAATTCAGCCAAGGACAGGCTAGAATAATTCCTTACTGCTAACAGACATGGAGGCAAAAAGGGTAAATTTGTTAACATTTTCATTAATATTTGCATGATCCTTGCAGAGAAAAATGCAGCAGGGGAACACATCAGAAAATCACGTAGTTTTTGCAAGTGACTATGGCCATATAAATGTACCCTGTGACACACTAAGGGCTATCGTCCATCACAAGAGGGAAGGATCCCTTGAGTACCAGCTGGTAAAGAAATGAAGCAGCATGTGTGCATGGAATATGGTCACTCTTATCCACCTAGCAGCTGTTTGCCTGTTTTCAACACTGACGGCGCACGTGCTGGATGTAATGACAGCCTGCTTGGTGATACCTGTGCTCCAGAATATTTGGAGAAGGACCAGCTGCTCACTACAGCACCCAAGTCCTCCGGAGTCAGCTCACTTCTGTTACGAATCTGACTCTCCCTGGAAGTTATTTGATCTGATTAGCACGCAGGTGCAAGGAGGCCACAACGGCAATTGTTTAGCCATTAATAGGAAACTTTAGGAATCCTAGAAAATCTTCCAGAAGAAACCAGGTATGTTGAGATACTAGTAGGGAGAAGAAATTGCCTTTGTTTCAGCAGAGAAACAAGTGGAGAAGAAAATCTTTGTCACTTAAGGGTGGGTGCTGAAATCTTGTGCCATATTGCTATGAGAAATAAATATGGCATCGTGTCTCAATGTCAAATCTAAGAGCTCCAGGAGGCCCAGACCTTAGACCTGTCAAAATGCGAGATAAGGAAGTAAAGAGATGGTGCATGGATACTCTCTTTGCCATCTCTGTTGGACCACACTAAAGTCTGAACACAACTAAAAAGCCAATGTAAGAGCAGTGTCTATTCACTAATCGGTTTCTACATACTACTGTCCAGACTTGTGAAAACCAGGAATATATGAAGCAGTAGGCACGCTGCTATGTTGGTATGTTGTCTGCAAGACCTGCTGAGCCTTTGCTGGGGGAAAGGCAAGGGACAATAGTTGGGAAGCTGATTTTACCAGATGACTCGGAACCAGAGCACTGATAACGCTAAGAAGGAAATTTCAGCAACAGAGCTGCAGGCAAAGCGTTGTGCACATGATGTCTCTTGAGGAGCCGAGGTACTCCCTGCAGTCTAGGGCTAGCTGGGTATAGGCAAGACTCTGTGGCCTGTAACACTTTGCCTCACTTTTTTTCCCCCCAGAGTTATTTCTAGTCATTTATTTCCCCAGATGGCAATTTCACGATTAACATGGAATATATTAATTAGCTCCTTGCGGTCTGTAGTTCAATTAAGGAAATACAGAAAACCAGAGGCAGCAGCTGCTAGAAGTCAAGCGCCTTTTTCTTAATATGAAAAGAGCAGCCTGGCTTTTACCGGGGCAGTAGCGCTGTCTCCTACAGTTACAGCACGCTCCGGGAGCACCAGAGTTCAAAAGCATTCTGCAAGGTCCTGGTGTTAGGGCGAGGATATTTGAGTCCTTGACTCCAGTCCTTATCCTTTTACAGGACCAAGGATTTCAAATGTAAGCTTCAAATAGCAATTAAAAATAGCAACTAAAAGCATTCTTTAGGTATTTCATGTTGTCCTTGTTCTTTGTCTGTTATACACCTGCCATGGAAAATGTTGGATATGAAAAGTGCAGCAAGTTTTGACAAATGATTTCTTGTTTAATTAGAGGTATGTATGGTTGACATACAATACAAGATGGAAGCCAACAGATTGCTCATGGGACATCCTCAGAGTGCCTATAACGGGGCCGAGCTTGTAGCTCTTTGGTTTATGTGTTCATGTCTGAGAGCTCTCAGACTAAAGATCTCAGAAAAATAGTTCAATTTCAAATATAGATGCATGTCCCTCTTCCACAAAGACACATTTGTCCTCACTGTGCTGAATCATGCGGTATTTCTTTTCTATTTCAAAAAAACAACAGCTTGGGACAAAATTCAGTTTTAAAGCTGTATAGTAGAGGCTGGATGTATTTCCTTTTCATAGCAAAATGTTATTATAATTGATATATAACTTATACCTGCATTTGCAGAGCAGAGTCCAGCCCCACTCTTTTTGTACATATATAGATTAAACATATATATATACACACGCATTATATATATATTTTTATATCTATAAAATGATGATTTTCTGGTCCATACGCTCTTCAAAAAGCAATATGGGGAGGGATGCTGGTCTCTTAGTGCTTCTGCATTATGATCTACTGACCCTGAAAATAGGGTCAGAAGGAGGTCTCACTGCTAACTGGAAAACTAATCAATATAATTCTACCAAAGGGCCAGTACACACCAAGTAATATAGTCCCCTCCCCCTCAGCAAAAGTCTGTGCCTCATTGTAGAGAATATAAACATCACGTTTTGATACTCGGGGAAAAGAAAAAATATCAACCAAACACAAAGGTTTATGCTTTGTGAGGCTGGAGATATCACCAAACCATATCACGGTTCTCAAATTTTAATTCTGAGCAGTTTGATTGGTTATGTTTTATGATTTGGGCTTCATTCCTTAGTAAGAAATGTAGAATTGTGCCTTTGGTTTTTCCTACAGTTAAAAATAACAACCAACGATGAAAAAAAATTATTTTCTTCCTCTGTCCCTTCTCTCTCGCCTCCCACCCCCCCAGTATTACAGTTACACAACGAGAAAAATAAGCCGGTCTTATGCTACGCTAAGAGGCATACTCACAGTAGTGGAGGGTAGCCCTGTGCAGCCTGGAGGGATGTCATCATCACCAGGGCTGCATTTGATTCTGATCAGGTATTTTTACTGAGAAAGAGAGCAAGACAAAGGGTAAAAGGTCACTGGTGACTAATTTTCTGAAAACCAGCAGCTTGTGTAAGTAATAGAACATTTATTGTATTTCTCTGTCATCCCAGCAATGAGCTAGAAAATCCATAAGAATTCCCAGCACTAGCCTTTATTAAAGTATAGCCCTGGATTAGTTTAATGTCCAATTTAAAGTCACTGCCTGCACCTACTTTACGTACTTTTCTTAGAGAGAGCTATTTTCCCCAGTTACTTCCCAATTTAAGTCGCCAAAAATATCTTTTCCCTTAACAAAAAGTAAGGTTTCATTTATTTTATACTTATATCTGTGTGTGTGTGTGTATGTTGAGGAAAGAGCACTTGGGTGCTGCATTCCTACATTAGAGTTATCTTCCCCACACTGAAATATTAAAGCATAATTGGAGCAGGGCAAATACTGCAAAATCCAAGCACAGCCTTCCAAAAAGTAACAGCGCGGGAGTCACAAACTCCCTTTACAATGTTTGCACCCCTTCCTTTTGCTCTGTGTAAACATTCATACGGTTTCAAAATATTATTTCTCTGAAAGGATGTTCATAGAGCTCAACTCTGTTGTGGACAAAACAGAAACCTGAGTTCCTCAGGTCCATACCCAAGCCACAGGTCTAAGGCTAATAAGCTTGAAAAGAAGGGAGAAATGCCCCTTCTCCAATGGGAAGCTGCCAAACGCGTGTGATCATTGTGCTCCTTGTCTGTAATGATTTGACTGGAGACCCCGAGTGGCTTGGTAGTGCTGGAGATGGCAATCAGCGTTTTCAGTCAATATACTTGACAGCTATAAACACTGTTATTGGACCTTCAGTGAGATCCCTGATACATGTTAACCCCACAAAATGTAATTACCCTCTAGACTAGACTAGAACAATGAAATATAAACACTGTTTTGTGTCAAGTGAGTGCTCACCTCTTCCAGAGGGTTTTATTAGGCAAATTGTCTTGCTGGCTCAGATTTCACTACGTCTATGCCTAGATGAGCTTCCTGGTGGATCACCTGAATCATACATACCCTCCAGAGTGTGCTGTCCCCGCGTGATGTCCTAGTGTGCCATCCCAGTGTGCTGTCCTAGCGTCCCTCCATGTGAATTACACCTGAGCAGATGCTGCATTATCTGTACTGGCCACCAAAGTCCTTCAGAAACAAGCCCTCAGCCCTTTTGTGCCTGTAACAGTGACTGCTCTGTGAGCAATCCCGAGCTGCTTGGTAAAAGCCACTGCACTGGGGAAAGCTTCCACCATCTGAAACCCACCGTGAGTCTGGAAATGCCGCTCCTGCTAGCGCGCCTGCGAGGCCATCTCTGCGAGCAGCGTGCACAGTGCTAAGAGTGCCAGTCTCCTCCTTGCATGTCGTCTTGAGCTTTTCTCTACCAATGTCCAGCGTACCTTTTCAATGTGAGAACAGGGCAGATGGAAAGAACTCTCAGGAGAGAGAGGCTCTGCCATGGTAGGCGGTCTTTCACATTGAGCATTTCCAGCCTCTCCCCTCTTCCCCTTCAGTGTTCTTCATCCTGACAGGCGTCATCA
>NW_008823889.1:336827-343896 GCF_000699105.1 Pygoscelis adeliae
ACCTGCTGTCAGTTTTGATTTGCTCATGTGCTCAGGAACCTTGGAGAGAAGGGGAAGGCAAGAGCCTGCCTGAGTCCTACTGGCTCTCCAAGCTGCACTCCCATTTGAGGCATCGGCAGCTTTCCTCATTCATCGGCGGCACTGTTTTTTGGTCTTTTCTGCTATGGAGGGGCCAGTCTACAGCAGATTTCCTGTACCAGCTTGCACTTCCCACTCCTGCCTGAGTTGCCAGAGATCAGGGGGCATATTCTACTGGGGGAATAAAAAAGACAAATAGAACAAAACTTTCTTCATATAATTTAAATTCCTGGTCTAAATTCCCCTGCCATGTCCAGCTCATAATTCATGCTTATGACATCACAATCAGGAATCACAGCGGGAAAAGACAAGTGTTTAATATGAAAGTTCTCCTGTACAGCCAAAGTTAATTAGACAGGATTCATGGTTTACTTGTATTACCTACAACTAATGTACACGTTCAAACACATCTGAAATGGTATATTGTAAATTCACAGATTCTGGATTTAATGAATGATTTTTTTTTTTCCAGACAACAAGCCTATGAAATACTATTTAATGAAATTGTTTGTGCTTCCATACAAGCCAGTTACTTGGTGGATGTATGATTACACATGCTTTAAATCAACATGGATGATACTATTAAAAATCAAATTCACAGCTCTAACTCCTGCTTTTTGCCATTTATTTATTTATAGGAGAAATATATATATATATGGTTGAAGCTTGCAGTTAGAGCTAAAAAAAGCCCAAGAGGTATAATATACAGATAGGCAGGTGACTGTTTCAGTGTAGTCAATATGACAGTGACAATATTCCTGTGCCCTGGAGTGGTTTTCAAGTGAACAAAAGATGCAGAAACAGTAGAAATTTGTAAAGTAAGGTAAGCTGTCCTTTTTCAGAAGTACCGCCACACGGAAAGCTTTTTGATTTTCACCAGAGGAAATCCCATCAGGGAACACACAATAGAAGAGACAACCTGCTCACTTAACACCAACAGAAGCCGATCGTCTGTTTGGGGCAAAACTCAGGAAAACTGAACCTGCCAACGTGGTGACTTCAGAAAGGAGGAAATGCCTAACAAGCAAAATTCGTTCTGGTCTGTGCCTGATATTGAATACAGATCACACAATACTACTGCTTTGCATTTAATTTTGATCACAAAAACTTCCAGTTCAAGAGACGGCAAAGTGCAGTAGTTACTCTCCTGTTCTGCCCCTTTCAAATCTCTGCTCTTCAGAGAGTGGGCAAGGCAGAGAATGTGTCCAGGTGCTAAATGGAAGTAAAATTTACCGAGGCGGGAACCCCAGGAGACATTACCAGCTGGTTACAATTACCAAGGTTCAAAACCTGAGTTAAAGGAAGTAAGATAGTAGATGGAACTGAGCAGGAGGCAACAATAAACTAATATGGTTTTGAAAGGAGACAGAAAACTACGTAGAAATGGGAGTATTCAAGTACTGGATATAATCTGGGGCATATTAAGTGGAAGAAATAAATCAAGCAATAGCTTTGAGCACATGGTATAGAGCTGTGTTTTCCTTTATAATTTGTGAAATGATAGCAAGTTTTGACAGAGTTTTTAAGAATCAGATGGACACATATTGGAGATGAAGAGGTAAATCTGCAAACCCACACCACTGAAAATCTGGAAAGCCTGACAGAAATACTCTTACAACAGCATAAGGCCTGAGTTTAAGCAGCTTCAGGCCAATACAGTGTGTCCAGAGATTACTAAAGCATTAGGTATGACAGTTCCAGTTAAATGTTAACTAGAAGCAAACAGTACCTTTTCATGGAAAATGCATTGGTGAAAAATGACAAATAATGTTAAAAATAATTAAAAAGAGGGAGGAAAATACTGTATGAAAAAAGATCATGTTTTAAACATGACAGAGAGTTTGAATGGTGTATGGAGTAGCAGTTAAGTATATATGAAATCAGAGGAAAAAAAGGAAAATGCAAGTAATGCTAATGAGAGAACACATCCTTTAAGTACAATATAGCACTGTGATGGACTATGGCTTTAGTCATGGAGCCTGTTCTTCATGTTTATGCCTCCAGCCAAGCAAAGCAACTCGCAAGAAAGAGATCTTAAACAATAAAACTGAACTCCCGAGCCTACTAAATGTAAGCAGCAAAATATCCAGTGATGTCACGGGATGGGGGCAGACTGGAAAAAAGGTGCATTTTTCAGTGGAACCATTTTGTGTTAGAAAGTGTCGAAACCTTTTTTAATCATGTAAAGACAGTTCTTGATTAAATTTTTGGTCAAAGCCTGTAGAAAGAACAGCTAATAACCCAACAGTTGGGGCATACGTATGAATTGTGGGAAGGTATTGACCATGATTTCTCTCTACTGGAGATGAACTTTGGATAAATAATTATTTGACTAGAAAAAGATAGACTGATCATATAATGTAGTGATTTGGGCACTTATCTGGAACGGGACAAAGGCAGAAACTTGATCCCATATCCCATACAACCCATAGATCTCCAAAGAGCACTCTAGCACTAAATTATTGATTTTACTGAATTAACTTGCACATATTGAATTAACCTTACACATATATTCATTTGCTGTGTTAAGCCCCTGCCGTCATACTCACAAACAGGATATTTTTCAAAGTTTCCAGTTTTTTTCCGAGGAAAAAAAAAAAGGCTAGCCAATTTGCTTCACAACACCATAAAAAGTTGTAAATAAAAGTACAAACATTGCAGGAATAGCCAGGAGTTATTATGCATGGATTTTTTCTCAAGTATTTTAGAAGCAAGAGGTCACCAAGAAGATCATGAGGCCCCTTATGGCTGATGACAAGACTAATTTGTTGACAGAAGATTTAGCATTACTTAAGAATTATATGAATTCTTTTTATCAAAGGGAAGAATGGCTGATAGATACCAGAAACAGATTTATTTCCCTAAGGAGGAAGAAGAAATAGTAAAGGAAATCAATATCAGATCAGAACAGGTGATTGAGAAATTTGAATGTTCTAGTTGCGGGAAAAAAAGAAGTTTCCTATGGCTTTTCTTTTTCTCAAAAATACTACGATTGTGGTCTTAGCATTCTTATAATTTGAAAAATGGAGAATCAAGACTAAAGAAATTCAGAAAGATTCAAACTAATTGGTTTACATCAGGAGCATCTCCAGATAAATGATATTTCAAAATAATTTGTTAAGACAAACTGGATGGGAGATTACATTTTTCACTTTTTTATCCATTTCATCCTGTTTTAAAGAAAACAAACCAGAATGTGAAGGTGGGAGAGTTTCACAGCAAAGGAGGTCTTGGGCTGGGCTTGTGATCTATCAAGAACCAGCCATTGTCAGCTGAGGAAGAAGCAGGCGCAGTCCTCGCAGGCGAGCAAGCTGGAGGCAGCAGTAGTCTTGTGGTCAGAGCTGTTTGTGGTTTTTGCTGTTTATTTGGAAATCAAGCTCCTACATCATTCTCATAAGTATTTTCCTGCTTGAGTTCCTTCCCCTTCCCTATGACAATCTCCCTGAAAGTAATCACAGGCTTTGTGTACACAGAGCAGAGAGGAGGCAGATGTTATTGCAGAAAACACAGGAGAAAAATAAGCTCCTTCTTAAACTTCTTCTGAAGCAACCACTAAGGTTAAGGGTACTAGTCCTCCAAAAAGTGGAGCATGATTGTTAGTGTCTCATTATAGCATGACAGTTCTGCCCGAAACAGAGCCAAGCTTTCCAAAACCACCGCTGTTTAACATACCTCTTCTTTTGAGCATTCAATATAAGATAACTTGATCACAAGTTTTGAGCACTCCCATCACATAATGACTTCTCAGAGCTCAGTACTGCTGAAACCTGAGAGACGGCCATCAGGAACTGAGGCCTTTAAAGACAAATGCCAGGTTTTGACATGTTTTTGACACGTGATCTGTCCTCACAGCATAGTCTAGGAAATATCCACAGACTTCAGTAAAGAGGCACTTCAGCACTTGGGCTGTCCCTGGGCTGCAGACAACCCTCTCATGATGGTGTTGCTCCCATTACCTGGGCTGAGGGATCAGCTGGAGCATGACGCGGCTCTTTTCCTCTCAGCCTATTCACCCGCATTTCCTTCCCATGGGAACAGGGGAGGGAAAGGCATCTGAGCCTTGTCCAAACAGGGAGATGGAGGCTGGTCAGGGGCCACATCTGGAACGGGATGGCCCTCGGAGGTCCCAGGGTACAGCCAGACTGTGTCAAAGAGGAAACGTCAGAGCACATCGATCAGACAAAGTGCAGTTTTGTTTCCCGATGCATGCTGCTTTGCAGATTTATAACTTCACAAACAATCCTAATGAAAACAGGAATTATTTCCACACTAAGCTGCTCCTCAGCATGAATAAGAAAACGGGAATCAAGCTAAGTTACCTAATACCAGCTGGTGTTTCTTCAAGCATTTGGGGAAAACTGAAGAAGAAATATGTAAGCTTCAAGTACAACTATAATAATCTATGGTCTCATTATAAGGAGCTGGAGCTGGAGAGTATCAAGGTGAATAAAATCAAGTGTTGCGAATAAATTTGAGCCCTACATTAAGATCAAGAAAATGAACTAAGGACTAATAATTGTAGAATATTATAGAAATAGTAATTCACTGAGAGATTAATATATAGTCTATAAAGGTGCCATTTATGATTTGAAATTTTTGCAGGGAGACAGCAGAAGAGACGATGGAGGCTTCAATAAAGCTACAATGAGGTTACAAAATACTATTGACTTTTTCAATTTGAGCTCAGAAGAGTTTAAACGCAGAGAGCAGCACCAAGCCTACTGAATCAGAGATACTTCTGAGCCAAAGGCACAAGCCCGGGTGTTTAAAGGCAGTTGTGCTTCCCAGGCTGCAGGGGAGATGGTCTCAGGGCAGCCGCTCTTCACCTCAACACAAACAGTCTTTCCAAGCTGGGAAAATTATTCAAGGCAGCAGATGAGGCCTCAAAACCCTGTCACCAGGCCTACCTATCACGTAAATATATATATCAAGTATGTACTGCTACTTAAAAAGAAACTTCCTCTGACTCCAGCTGTTCCTACTAATTTGAGATTGCATGTTTCTCTGTACTTTTCATGCAGTAACTAAATGACAGTCACACATGCAAATCCTGGATGAAAGCTGCCTCTCACATCACACTTATTAGTTAACAATGACTGCTGTGAAATTTTCCTTAGCTCATGATTTGTCTCTTCTCGGTGGCAAGCTGATGTCCTACTGAATCAAAGGTGATTCTAGACCACGTGAATAAATGTAGTCTTCAGCTGTTCTTACTGTAGAGGTTTTTGAAGAAGATCATAAGAAAATGTCTGGCACTTGCTCATTCTTACCTAGTTCAGGCTTTCTTCAAACTCTGTAATGGTTAATATGCAACTACTCAAGCTTTCCTTAAAACTAAAAAAAAAAAAAAAATAGAGGAAAAATGAAACTTCTTCTGGGAAAATCCTGCCTGTGAAATAAAATGTCAAACATTTAAGAGTACCTGAAGATTTAAGGGTATCCTAAATGAGAGTGTTAGAGTACAGCAGATGCTGAAATTACTGCTAGGTCTGCTACAATTCCCTATTAAACGTTGTTACCTCTGGACAACAGGGCACCTTAGCCCGTGAGAGCTTTCCACTATGCACAAAGAAAATCTGCAAGCCCATGCAATGAAAAGGAAAGCCTCTCTTCTTCTCATCTTTTGGAAGTCTCTAGTATTTTGACAAGATCCTTCCCGTAAAGACTCACATGCTGACTGAAAGTACCTAATCCTTGCAGAGGATCCAAGGACGACAGGAAGAGGGTGCTTCTCCTCTTTTAATCCATGGAACGCTAAGAATAACCTGGCTCTTGGATGTCATGATGAACATAGATGAACTTCATGATTTGTGTTGGGAGGACTCCTTATCCCCTATGCCAATAAACACCAAAATGAGGCAAGAGTGCCAAGATAGGAAAATGACTTAAAATCTATTGTGTCTTACTTCATTTGTTTTAAGACCAACGCAGCTCATAGCTTACAATAAAGTTACTCCACCATAACCCCATCTTGTACTTTGCTCCCCTCCTTCTTATATTCACAAACAACAGAAATGGCTAAGAGCCACCTCTGACAAGCAAGTCTTTGCTACAGTTTTGATGCTAACCCAGAAGGTCATATTGACTGAAACTGGCAATGGAAGTTCTTGAATCAATGGCCGTGTCAAATTTTCTAACCAGAATAGCACTATAATCTGTATTTCTGCTCATTGTCAACACTGCATTTACCTTGTGTCCTGTTGGAGCTCAGCTTCAAGTTTCAAATTTGCAAAAAATCATCACTAAAGTGTCACTAGGAATCTGGGTGATGGTGCATCATATGAGTGGATCATGCCTCGTTCTAGCCAACTCTTAGATCATTTTCCTTATTTTCTTTTCTTAATATACCAAACATTTCAATGCTGTCAGCATTCCTATCACAAAATGACCTTAATGCTATAATCCCAACAGCTCATCTCATGTGACACCTCCTTGCTTGGCTTTCACAGGTGAGAGCAGTAGCACACTAAAAGATAACTAGCAACCAGCACTGATACACCAGAGACATGAAACTGGATGTGGGGAGGGGGCTCTGAGAGAGCTGCCAACAGCAGGAGGGAACCTGTGTCCATCCCTCCCTTAGATACGTGACTGCAGCTGCATTCGCCAGTGGGCATTACGGTGTGTTCGGGGTCCCACTTCTAAAAGCCAGCATATATCTACAGTTAATAAAAAAAAAGGAAAAAAAAAAAAGCTTCAGCATGAGGACAGTTATCCATTTAATAAGCTTACCAGGACTATAACTCATATCTGTTTTTGCTTCTGGACTTTTGTTTTGAATCTGACCTTTAGTCTGATGGAATAAAAAACTTTGTTTTCTTTTACTGCTAAGCTGAGTTGGCCCCGTACCTCTAGGGGAGTTAAGGAACCGCAAGCACGGAGTGCAGACATTCCTGACAGCCCTTTCCAGCAGGACACCTTTAGAGGGTCCAGGCATTGGAGAGTGTTTCCCAAAGACCTGTGAAGGGCCCATCTGAGGTTCGGAGTACTG
>NW_008823889.1:343951-378114 GCF_000699105.1 Pygoscelis adeliae
CCCTCAAGGAAGAGACAGCTGAAAGACACTTTCACGAAAAATGGCTGTTCCTTGTAAGCAGCTCAAATCTAATAACGTTATCTTTCACCTTCAATACATTGTCCAGTCACTTGTCCAAGGTGATGAATGGGACTGTGGATAAAATACACCCAGTTCTCTCCACTTTCTGGCACCACCAGAAAAGACACGGGATCGCTTTTTTTGGTTAACTCCTTTTGGTGACACTCACTTCTTCAAAGTGCCCCTCAGCTGTTAGCATTGTGTACAGCTACATTTTGTGGTAGGAAAGCTTTCTAGTTTTCAGTGTCTCATGCGTACCTTTGGGAAATAACTATAGAGAAGGTATTTACCAGGTATGGGTCTCATAACAGCTTTCAGAAAATGTAGCACTGAATTCACGCTTTACTATGCATCGCCTTGCTCAGGCAAGGCCAAAGAGGCTCCTTATAACAGAAAGGCTGGGAGGCTTTTAGGGCAACTTTTAGGGCATCCTTTTCTGTAAGATGAGGATCATGCTGCTATCCTGCTTTGTAAGACTTTTTGAGAGAAAAAAGTCACAGGGGCGATGGGGGAGGAGGTATATTTTCATTTTAAGTGACCTGCTATGAAAAAAGTGCAGTGCTGGAACAAGCCGGGGAAGCAACTGGGTTTGTTATCCTTCCTTCCACTCCTTGCTGCTGCCAACCGAAACAAAAACAAAAGAAGGGGGAAGGTTAATGCTGAGAAAGAGTTTGCACACACTCAGTTTTGGAAAGCGTCCACTCCTTTTCTCTTCAGCGTCAAGCCCCCTGGATAAACCCTCCCAGCTAGGCATAAACAAGGTGCCCTGTGGAAACCTGGGGTGCGGTTCTGGTGCGGGGTACGCTGCCGCCCCACGCGAGGTACCAGCAGTCAAGTGCTTTGCATGAAGGCTGGCTCCTGTGACATGAAAGCAAACACCTGCTATTTGTATGTCTGACATCAAACATTGATTCCTCAGCCTCTCTGCCACCCAAGAAACAGATGAATCAAAAAACCCTCTATTTCCTACATGGAAATAAAACAGTGGTGTAAAACAGGGGGTGCAAAAAGTCATGTAAAGACTGAAGACCTGCCTCGTCCTTACCACATTTTTTTAGGAGACAGAGCACGGATTGCCTGCTCATCTCCTGCCTTACTGGCAGTATTTTTCAGAGCACAGAAAACTGTGAAGCACTGTGAAGGGCCGTTCTATTTAATCTTTCTTCATCTTAATGCTCTATTTACTTTCTGGTGGTGGTGGGTTTTTTGTTGTATGTGCTCAGGCCAGAAAAGCATCACTGCTGAACAGGTAATTCCCCCTATGCAGAAAGAGAGATCAATAGCAGCACTCTTGCTGTCACTCCCCAGGTCTTGGCAAGAGGATTTTGTTAACAGGGGCACCTTATCCTATGCACCACGGGAGCACTGGAGAAACTGCCAGTCCCGAATCCTGCCAGCACATTTGGTGAGGAAGGGGAGCATGCAAACAGCGCTGTGCAGGTGACTCATTTTACTGGGTGGCACAAGCAACGTGCACTACAACTTACTTTGTGTTTGTTCTCGCCACAGTCTGCAGGCATCACGCCCGCCTCTGCTTTCCAGGAGCTTGTTCAGCGCAGTGTTTTGACTACTTTAAATAACATGTACGCTAGGGACAGAGAGAAAACTACAGCCAGTGGGAGCAGCAGGCAGCTGGGATGGAGAGCCCCGTCACCTTCTGGAGGTAAGAAGGTCACAATGAAATATTTCATAACCCTGGGTATCTTCTGAATTTGGTTCAGTCCCCATGGGAGGGGAAGATTTGGGGGGTTCTCCTTTGAAAGCAAATGTTTATCCCCCATTGCAATGCATAAATTACTTTATGGGTCCAAAACCCCAAGGGTGCATCTCAGAGTCATATAATGTTTCCACGGGCTTCTCAGATTTACAATAGCTGATAGATGTGTAAAATCCCAAGTAGCCAGAAACTCCCTCGTGAATCCAAATGTGCAGATGCCGCCAAGCAAAAATTATCTCTGCTAATGTTACCATTGACTTATACTCAGAATTTTCCCCTGCAGATTTATCTTTTTTTTTTTTTTCTCCTTACTGGCTCCTACATGTTTGTGGAGATTACACCTACTTTTAATTAATTCAGGCCAGTTTTGATAACTCTTCTCACATGAATGCGGAGGATGCGAAGTGCCACGCTTTCTGAAAAACTGAAGCATATCAGTGGGTTCTTAATCCAAAGGCCCTGAAAGAGAAAAATAAAACCAAAATTGAAGTGGTCTGTGAGGCTGATACAAAGGAATCACCTGGTGTAAATTTTGGTGTTTCCTTCAGCAAAAATATTTGAAATCTAAATGAATATTTATGCACTTTGGATAAACTACTCTGAAATAATGAAAATGCTATTCCACTACTTCAGTCACCAAAGCATAAGCAGCAAAGCTGAACTTCTTCCATTACAACAGAGAGACCCATTTCTTGTTGGTTGCATTCCAGTTGATCAGGTTCAGTGAGATAAACATGTGCTAATGTGTCGGCAGCTACAAACACAGACCTCTGAAGCTCTTTCCTTGATTATTAAGAAAAAGAGGAATGCGCCCAGAAATCTTGCAAGAACAACATTACAGCCCAACCATTTTGAAATGCGCCCTTTTGGTGGACCAGTCCCTGGGTAATGAGGGGTGTTTCAAAGCGACATTTTAACCGTGGTTCTTGGCTAGCTGCTGCTCGAGCCCGTCAGTCGCGTCGCCAAGTTTTCCCCCTTACACATCCACCCAGCCCTGCTCCCCGGCGCAGGGGCAGCCCCATGAACTCCTGGCCACGGGAGGCAAGTCCATCACTGGGGGACTCTCCTGAAGGTCTGTTTTCACAGCATGGAACCCATTTCACACCACCCCTCTCCTTCAGGTTTCCCTCCCCCTGGGCCTAAGTAACACTACTGTGGCACTGGCTTCAATAAGTAACTTTTTATTGTGTCTAATCATGTGCAAATGTGTTAAAATTGGTAGTTTTTAGCAAACAGTTATGGAACATATTACCGTAAGGCATTTGTTCATGGCGTGACAATGATTGGCCCCATGCCACTTAAATGTTTTATTTAATAATGTGGGAATTTCAGTGTGTTTTCCTTTCATTATTTTTAACTTGAAAACAGAAACAGAAAGCCCCTTCTTTAAAGTTAAAACTTTACCGCCTAGAGTCTGTCAAAAGCAATATAAGCATCTGGATTTTAAAAAGGGAGCTTTTGCAGGATGTTAATTTAATATACTGGCATATTTCATGCATACTTTTTATATTTTGTATGCTTGAAGCTATCTCCACAGTGACCACCCAGGAACAACAGACTTTTCAAAATTCAAAACTTACGAGCAAAAAATGATGTTCATGTAACGTTGTGCATTTCAGGTAATATCTGCCAATCTTGGAAACCAAATGCTATGCGTAACACTTCAGCTGTTCCCTGCAATGCATTTATATAAGCCATCAGGTAAAATAAAAAGGTTTACATTACAAACAATCTAACCTTTAGCTCCCAGAGGGTTGCACTTCCAAAACAATTCCACTTTTAATAAGGTATGCTATGAATAGAAACATTTTCAGTCTTACATTAGAAAGAACTTTGCAAAGTAACATCTCAAGCCCACACTTTTTTGGTCAAGATGCCACATTGCATTGTATGTCATGTGAGAGGAATTAATAACCAAGTACGGGTTGCTATTCTAAATTGGGAACTTGATTAGAATAAGGAGAAACACGCGTATGTCTTCCCCTAGTTTCCTGAAGAACTTCTGCTGAGATCTTTTGCAGCAGCCCCTCAACTGGAAGAAAGAAGTCTCCATCGCTTAATGCTGTGAGTACTGATTGCTGGCTGGCTTATGCATTTCAGGAACAAACACATTTTTTTAGAAACATAGTCTAAAAATACACAGTTCTGTTTGTGCAAGTGATTTGCTCATACATTTCTATATATCAAGTTTGGAAGCAAAAAGGAAAAAACAATGTATTTTATTTTCAGCTGAACTCTTTCATTTCAGAACTTGATCCTTTTTTTTTCTTTTTTTTTTCTTCTTTCTTTTTTCTTTTTTTTTTCACAGTTTGCCTGTCTACAGCTATTCTGTGGGCTTGCTTTGGGTAACTATGTTGAAGCTCCCATTTCATACAATCAGTATGGCAAACCGTTCTCCTATTGGCTGCCCCATAAGAGACAGTTGGAGAGAAAAGCGAAAATATGTTGACAAATAAATGCTTCTAAGAATGGCCTGCCCTGACTTTTAAGGTGAATTTGAGTGATAAATACACAAGACAGCCCCAACATGCAAATTACAAGAATAGACCAGAACAGAAGGAAAACAAAACAGAAGAAAAAAAGTGATATTTAGCAGATACAGACAGACCTAGAGTGAAATATGCAGGGTTACATTTCATGCTTCATCACTGACATAGGCAGAATTTTTTGTTAGTTAATCTTCTTTTGGACCTTACTGTAATGGGCTTACTGCAGTTATCCAAGCATTCAGCATCTCTTGTTTACTACATCACATTTTATTTTATTTTTTCCTACGATCATCCTAACCATTCTCCTCAAAAAAGGACAAACTGTAATGCAAAAACCCTACTCTTGGAAGAGCAGAGGGAAAAGCTGCATTAGGAAGAAAGACCTGGGGCTGCTGCCTATACTATATGTTTATCAGCCCTTTTACCTGACAACTAGAAGGTATGCCCGCTCCACCACACCAGTTTCTGGGGTGAAATAAAGTCATTTTCAAGGGTCTTTCAGTTTCAGCCATGGAAGCATTAGCTGGAGAGCTGGAGAAACTGGGACTATTTTGGAAGCTGGAGAATCAGGAAGTGGAAGGGTTACTTGATTTTTACATTTTTGTTTTATGTTTTAAACCCAATTTGAACTCAGGCACTGAGATTCATCCCACTTGAAATAACACAGTTGAAATAATTGCACTTACTCGGAGCCGCTACAGGCACCGATGGCCACAATTTAAACTACCTAATGACTGTGGTGGGCAGATTACCAGGGGGAGGACCACTCACTGCTTGTGCCAGAGTGACTCTTTGACCTTTTTTCGAGCACCTGAACAGCCTTGGATATTTCCTCCTCAATCAGCCAGTAACAGAGGACAAATAGAATAATTTTAAATTAATTACAGTCACCATCAGTACATTCATGTATCTGAACAAATTAGAGAAAAAAACTCCCTGCACTTATTTCAACTTTTTAAAGAGTTGATTGTGGTACCCTAAAGAAAATTATTTAACATATATATTGTTTTAAAAAAACAATTATGTTATAAAAGAAATATTGGCAGCAAAATGCTAAAGCGGAGGCATCCAGACTCTCTCTAAGCAAAGGCTGCATTAACAAGCTGCCAGGAGCCCGACAGCTGCATCTAATTTTCATAAAAGGGAGCAGATTGCTTCAGCTGCCCCCCGTAGGAAGGTGAGGCCCAGGGTGTATCCTAGCAGGCACGACTGCTGCCGCCCCAGCCATCCCACGCACAAGATGGAGCAACCTCACACCATGTCCAACAGTCTACCGAGCCGCTCTTGTGTGGAGCGGTAATTTGGCATTTTCCTCCTCCCATCCCACTAGCTTGTGAGTGAGGCTGTGACAGAAATAAGGGCACTTAGCCGCTTCCTAATCCACCTGTACTCCATGGATACAATAGGATAGGATGGAAAATAATTATTACCTAATGCAAGCCCTTTTTTATGCACTCGGAGAAGAATGGCTTCCCTAGATGTTAATAGGTCTGCTAGATATCAGTTTCAGAAGTCCACACAACTTGGGCTGCTCAAGAGGGCAAAAGTTTAGACAAGCAGAACTGCAGTGCACATCTTTCAGAGGATTTATTTTTCACCCAAGTCTACAAAATGTTATTTATGATTCCACAACCGCTACCAGTTGCTGATGATGTCACACTTGGCTTTTTACATCTTTTCTGCCACCTGAATTCCAACTCCGAGAAATCCTACACTGCAATGAAAGGCAGGAAGATGTCAAAAAGCATGTGCTATGACTTATCACGCCCCAAACGTGCTGAGAACACAGACACTATGTAATGCCTGATAGAGTGCTTTCGCATCGGGACATCAACAGCTTTTCCTTTGTCAGTAGTGCTAAATGAATTGGAAGATTGCTGTGCTACAGCTTCCCAGTCGGGAGAGCTGTCAGCAGCTTTGCGATGGCCATCTGGGGAAAACAAACGCTTGGCCCAAAGCAAGATGACGTAACAGGCGAGGAGCACTGGCAGGGACATGGTGGATTATATTAAAAACCTATCTTATTTGTTAGCTAGCTGTGGATGACAGCATTGGAGTGCACAATAAAATGCTTTTATGATGCTCTGTAAATCCCTTGGGTTCACCACACTTGTGTACATCTTGAGCTCATCTCTTGGCCAGGAATGAAACAGAAGTCAGTTATGTTTCATTCAAGATTAAAAATGTTATTTAAGTATAACTCAAATAATAGCTGCTGCATAGTGCAGAAGTCTGTCAACTGTATTTTGCATTTTTTTGGCATGCACCTTTTCAACTCGTTTTCCTTGTACATTTGTTGGGTAAGAGATCATAAATGCTTTCCTTGCTGTGCTGTGGAAAACTAATGCTGTAAGGTAATGTGCAATACATATTATTTTTGTTCTACACAGAAAAAGAGAAAACCCATCACAGCAATGACAAATGCCAAAACTCAAGTGTCTTCTACCCCCGTTTTATGAAGAACAGAACATTCTTTGTGCTTGGCAAGACTTAATCACATTAATAACAAATTAATCTTATTGATTAACAAATAATATAATAATTCCTACAAAATTCATGCCTATTTCACAAGCATGCAAAGTTTATTCAGTTGCATGTCTTTTGCTTACTCCGTTAGGTCTTGGCTGTCCCATAGCAGCAGAATGGGTGAGATTTGGATCCTACTTGGTGGCTAAAGTAGAATGAATGTGTTTAGTTCAGTGGAATTTCTCCTGATTTACATCAGGTTAACGGAGATCAGAAGCTGGCAACCCCCCCCCAGATTTCTTTTTGGCCAAATCCACAGCACAACAGCGAAACAATATTGATGAGGGTGCAGTGAATCAGCAGACCAAAGTGACTACAGCCCTGTTTTAACATGACACTGAGAAGTTTGCACGGTTGTGGCCCAACCAGAGCCCCTCCGAACTCAAAAACCAACCTGCGGAGATGCAAAAGGCAAAGGGGGCAAAACCACAATCCTACTTGTATCTTCTCTATTTAAAGAACACTCAGAAATGGAAAAGCAATACAGAGAGTATTGACTACATTTGATGTTATCCCACTCTCTGGGATGCGGTAGTCTACGCTGAAGAACCTCAGCTAATAGACTTTCATCCTAGCAGTTTACAATACATGTGCCACTTTAGGAATAAAATCTTCTAAGTTGAAACGTAGTCAGAGAGGAGAGGTACAGAAATCCAGTGTGGGATTTATTTGGGAAAAGTTGTTTGCCATTGAAGTCTGCATTAGCAATCAAGCTTACATTCACTCAGAAAAAGAAGAAGAAAAGTACCTTGAATGGATTTCAGAGGATCACCTCTGTCAACCAGGACTTCAGAGACCCAGGTTTAATTTACAGTTTTCTCAGTGGAAAGGTGAACTGTACGGCATGTTCTGAAAATTAAATTTCAATGATTAAGGACATTATTTATTACACATGAGCTTGCTCCTGGGCAATTACTGAACCTGATTTTGTTTCTTTGTACATTTCAGTATGATTCACTGAAAAAGCTTCTGAAAAAAACACATTTGCATAGCTCTATTTGCTTGGTCTGTTTGTTCGCAGTTACCATAGTTTTCAACCACTTTCCTTTAAGGAATGGCAAAATCCAGGTAATAATTAGGAGCCATAAATTCACCAAAAATTGTGGATGTATGAATTGTCTGGAGAAAAAAAAAAACCAAAACCCAAACCAAGTTGCAAAAGAAGGAGCTCTGGACCCTGGCTTCCAGCAGAAACCTGATTCTAAGAGATTACATATTAGGACCAGATCATGCTCTTCTGTGCAAATTCCTGAAATCAAAAGTTTGGGTTTTGTTTTTTTGGTTTGGTTTTTTTTGGTTTGGGGTTTTTTTGGGGGTTTTTTTTTTTTTTTTAATGGGAAAATAAAATAAAGGTTAGTTGCAATACCACAGAACAGCAATATTGCATGTAGCTGAAACATCCAAGGTCTCAGAGACAAACTGAAAGACGCCATCTCCACTGCTTGCAGAGTAGGCAAACAGCAACAGGAAGAATTGTGTCTCTATCCCAACCTCAAATTAGCTTCCATAAAAAAAAAGAAGAAAGAACCAAACAAGACCAAACACAAACACCACATGCTGCTTCTCAAACAATATTAAAAAGACTGAAAATATTTCATTACAACAATTGTGCCATTATTTTGATACTTAGTTAAATTATTGAAAGGACGACAGATATGATTTCAGCTGTGTTCTCTACCCAGAAATTAATCAGAAAAAAAGGAAACCTTGCCTTTTAACATGAGAACCTCAAGCAGTACTTGATAAACGGACTTACAGGTTCCCATTTGAATGTTCAAATAGTAAGTAAGTGATAGCTATAAAAGGCATGGAAGAATCTCCATTTGTATGTGGGTTGCTATATAGTGATAAAAGGAAGAAGTGGGAGCTGCAAATTTTTGATGTCTTGGCATAGTATTTCACAACTTTCATATAGCTGCATAAAGGAAACACTTAAAAGAAATGGTACAAAAGTCATAGTTGAAAAGGCAGAAAGATTTTTTGAAAGTATATATTTTGTGATTGCTCATGTGTTACTTAAAACATTCCCATAGCTCTCAGCAGTAAATAATTCCTTTCTCCCCGCAAAGCAGGCATTTTTCCTGTGATTTCAGAGAGGCAGGAGAGTTTAATGCTCTGGTCTGGGACCCAGGTCAGCGAGGTTCTGCTACCGGTTCGAAGCTGTGACCTTAAACCAAGCATTTCTTCCTCCCCCTTTATGGGCCCCTTCTTTTCCCTTTGCTTTTAACTTCTTGACCATTTATGGTGCTTTGTTCATCCATTGAACAGCTGTCAGTTTGCCTGCATTCCTTCTCTCCCATCATTGGGATGGTTCGAGGTTTTCTTCCTAATTGCACCTAATTAGCTGTTTAAAATGCATAATCCTCTTTAGAAGATTACTGTAGCAGAGGCTTTCAGGAAATGCATGCTCTTGTGTTATCGAAGGTCTTTGGCATAAATGGCTTGTGGCTTTCTACCCGATCCCCCCCTCTGCATCATTAGAGATGTTTGGAAGAATGCACAAGCAGTTTCCAAAAGTCTTCTACAGCATTGCGTTTCCTCTGGAAAACAACAGCGGCTGAAGGGGAGGTATAGGTTTGGACTGATGCTTTGGAGGAGGTAATGTCATATAACAACAAACTGGATTAATTAACAGGCATTTTAAATTAATGAACTGCATTCTAAGGAGCTCACAATGTGCATAGTTTAAATAATTTTATCAAAACCAGAAATAAAATAAATATTTACAAGAAACTACACATCTACCATCGGTGTTTTTTCCTACCCAAAGACTGAAAGATATGATACTACAATCTACTGAAGTCCTTAATCAATCAAGAGGAAGAGAAAAGGTGAGGAGAAAAGACAGAAAGAGAATTACAGAAGAATTAAGATTCCTAACCTGCTAAAGATCCAATAGCCACTGTTGGAAAAGGGATATCTTCTATAATAACCACATTTATTATGCATTGCTAGTAAAATCCTGACAGGTTTATCAAGTCATTATACAGAAACCCTACCACCAGTGCATGCTCACATACCAAAAGCCCACAATCTAAAATTACATGTTTGGGCATTCATTGGATAAGAATATTTCACGGGGGAAGATGGGTGAAAAAAAGAGAAGAGATAAAAAGAAAGAAAGAATCTCCTAATAACATGAATAGAGTCAGGCATATCTGCAATTTTTGACAACCACATTATTTCCACCATCATTATCTCGACGTTACCCTGTAAGGCCCCTGAAAATAAGGATACCTCAGAATCCACTGATCTTATGAAACTATGAGTTTTAATTGCCTAAACCAACGTCCTCCTCCGCACTTTCTCTCTTTACGAAAGATCCTGACAGACTTGAAGTGCCCAGGACAGAAACAGGGCAGTAGTATGGAACACAGCAACTTTAAACACAAATAGGTTAAAAAATTCACCAAAATACTGCAAGTTTTCAAACTGACTTCTGAGGATCTGGGTGTTCCAATAGACCAGAAACAATACAGATGGAAAGTGAGGTTGGTTCTTTGGAGGAAAGGTTATGATGACACTTAAGAGCGACATGTGGTTTACCCAAGAATAAGTGCCAATAAATACCTTAAGATGGAAAATTGACCATAGGCCTCTGCAATCACACTGGAGACGTGTGAAATTTATCGTAGGCCTCCCTGTTATTTACCTCACTAGAAGAAGCACAGTGCTAAAAAGCAAGAACAAACAAACAAACAAACCAACCCACCAGTTTGTGAGGCTGTCAAACAAACTGAAGCAGGAGATGAAGGCGGCGAGACCTCATTCAGCATCGTGACACAGTCAGCGTGGTAGACACAGTGGTCCCAGTTCACAGCTCACATATCCGACTTTACATGGCCAAGTCAGTGGAGACCTGGGAACATTAGCTCCTGCCTTTCAATGCTTATTTATCTGATTTACACCAGAAAAACAGAGAACAAAGGCAAAGCAAATTAGGGCTCATGCAGAGTCTATTAATAAATTGTGGATGGACGCCATTTCCAGGTCACAGAATTCAACCTAAGTAGGTCTGTAATTAATCTCCTTGCTGAATTTGCCCAAAGTCTTCCTGGCCGCTCACCAACAGCAGCCCCTATTGCAGCTACAAGTCAGAAATCACACAGGTATGTTCTGAAAATGAAGTCCTAAGGGAGGATTTGAAAAAACTGACCTGAAACGGAGTCACCAATGCCTCTCTCAGGGAGTTCCTAAGCAGTGTCAGAAGCAGGGAACATTCTTTTTCATGCTGGCTCTGTTACAAGCAAAAAAAAGATGTAGTACCGTCAAAAAAATGGACAAGATGTCATCTTTAATCTTTGCACTACAAAAGATTAGAAATCTAAAAAACCCCAAATGGTCAGGTCTGCTTAGAGACCTGAGAAGCGAACCAGAGGATATCAGAAGCTTGAAAATTTACACAGAGAGATTTGAGCAATGAAAGCACCAGGGGCAGGCATGATTGAAGCAGACTGAAGACAAAACGGGGCTGAACGCACACCACAGTCTCGGGGCACCGGGTAAGGTCTTCTATCAGATGGCAGGGTTTAACACAAAAGCAGCAGCTGCAAATTGAGATACGACTCGTCACTCAAAAACTTTCAATGTTTCTATGTTTCAAAAAAAGTTTAAATTTTCACTGAAGCATGTCGGTTTTTTCTAGAGTTAGAACTAATCAATAGTTTATCAAGATGCTGTTCGCTCATTTTGTCTACCCCGTATGAACCAGGAAGGCCAGAGAGCTTTTGAAACAGTCTATCCTTAAAGCAGTCCCCTAAAGAAACCTGGACATGTGGAAAAGAAATTAAAATGCTCCTATGTTTTTTAAAAAACAAAGCACTTGCTGCATGCTAGGACAGAGATTTTTGACTGGATTGACCAGGGGAAAATGATCCACGAAGAGGGTTTAGACATTGAGCCTTGATAGATGGTCAAAATAACTCTAATAAAGCAGCTGTTGTTGGCACTACCAAAGTTTACATATCAATTTATGACAGTGTGATGTTTCAGTATAATATTGCTTAGTAGCAATTAGTTTTATTTGGAGTGATTAGGTGTTCAGTTACTTACAGAGGCCCATGGTGTTAGGAACCATTCAGAGTTCATTTGCAAATTTCTGCTTTGAAAAGTCTTTGAGTATTATCGATATTTCTTGCCACCCAAAATCCAGAGAAAAAAATGATGGAAGCAATGCTTGCAATAAAAAATGTCAGGCAGCCTAGAATGAATGAGATAAGGCCAAGTTATCTAAAAACAATCTAAATGTCAGTGCTGCTACCCACTTACCGGAGAGGAATCAGTTTCAGCCAGAGCTGCAGTACTGGCGCAGCTCCACCCGAAGAGCATTTCTGGGGTGTCTGCAGAGAGCAGGTCAGCAACAGGTAGACAAACATAAGGTCACCCCTCTTTTCCTATGCACAGACTCCCTCCATCACGACCTGTTGGGAGAAAAATCATGTGCCCTTCCAGGTGAGGCTCTGTTTGTGCAGACAGATCAAAGCCCTGTGCTTGCAGGGACTGCACAGATACAACGGGGTCTGTGCTAGTGCAGTGGATCCTGACCACTGCTCCAGGTCGGATCCTAGCCAAAAAACCCCTTGGCACAACAGCAACAGTGTTACAGTAACGTTGTCTGTTGTACAAGAGGGTTGCGCATTTTCCTGTGGAGAACTCTAAATCTTATATATAACCTGGTTCCCCAAGACAGGGGGTGTTTTAATTGTCCCATTAATAAAACCTTAAATATCAATTGCTCAGATGCCAATGGTGTTAAAAGAAATGTAAATATGAACTGTCAAAATTTTAATATCCCAGTGACCGTAAGATACTTTACCGGTTATACACACGCATTTTGATGGAACTGCACCCGCTTCTGGAGCGGAGGCCCTTCCCTTAGTTAAACAAGGTATGAATTAATAAGATTAACATGATGCTACTCTAGTAATATTTGCCCTTGTATACCACTCGTGGATAGTATACAGCATGTGGTATACCCCAGTCCTCCGCATGTTAATTCCAGGTCACAGTTTAATTAGCCCATGCATAATATATTTGAGGGATCTCTATTTGTGATGTGATTGCTTTTGTGTTGGGGGTTTAATTCAAGAATCGTTTCCCATATCTCTATTCTGGGCAGGGGAAGACCATGCTGGTCCTAGCAAAGGCAGAGCAGCCTTTGGAAATCCTTTGCCAGCAATGGGGTGAGATGAGAAGCAGCAGTACCATGATCTTCCACATTAAACTCCCATCTCCCCAAAGCACTCTCTTAAGAGTCTCAGCCAATCTGCGTTGTGTGCCTACGCATAGATACTGATCCCTAGTGATTTTAGCTATTTCTTTTCCAGCATGTAAACCCAAAATTTTTTCCAACACGAATGTCCATCTTTGGACTGCAGCTGAAGAGTGGCTGATTACTTTCCTGTGAAAGTGAGACCTTGTGTGTTACACGGAAAATTTTAAGCGCTGACATTGAAGCTTTAAAATGTTTTACAGAGAATATTTTCAAGAAGCAATCCTGTGAGGTCCTCTGAAGGAGTTACAAAAAGCTCACAAATGTAAAAATAGTATTTTACTGGTCTCCCTTTTTCAATCTGTATCTTTTGACTTGTATAGGGACATGATCTCCTGACTCTGTAGTAATTAGGATTAAGATTTGAAATTATTCAAATTACTATTATTTGTGTTTAAAAATCAGAAGTTGCTTATAGTCACAAACTATGAATTAACCACTCAAACATATATGTAATACTGATGTTTGTATCAATGTTTCTAATAATTAAGGAATGACTGACTAAATTAAAGTCATCTAAACAGTATACATTAGGTATAGTCAATGATACAAAGTATCACGAACACAAAAATCTAAAGAGTTTGAGGGCATGATATCAAAAAGAGAAGTATATCCATACAATTATTCAACACCAAACATTAATCCAATGGATAAAAGCACTAAGGGTTTAAAGTAATTTGGCTAGCACACACAAATCACTTTGCTACAATAATCACACGCTCAGACTAATTGCGCACCTGATTCTAAAATAAACCTCACAGCTTAAAACATTAAGCAGAGGGTTAAGACACTGATGCTGGGGGTGATAAGATATAATTACGTGTTCATTGTGTTTTAGATAGGGTTGTTTTAAATGTCAATGGTAGCTTGGTCTACAGCAATCCAAGAGTCAGACTGAGCATGTTCATTGGACATACACTCTTTTTTTCTGATAATACTACACTTTGCATACACAACATACTGACAGGGTAGCAGGGGAAGAAAGAAACAGAGCAATTAATTGATATCATTTATACATACCTTAGGCTTATTTCATTTCTTTAATATCAATGTAATTTAGTCCCCACTACTTTTCTGCATTTCCGTGGTCACTAGTGGCATTTCTTTCTCAAACAATATTGTCCTTTACACAACCTATGCCTTGAAAAGGTCTGCAGAAAAAAACAAGCCATCTAGATTTCTGAAAATGTCCTGTCCCTCCTTACAATAACAAGTTGCCTCTGAGGATACACTTTAAATCAAATATCTCCAATTATAAACCATATCTTTTCTTTGGTGTTTTCAGATTCTTTGGTACTGTCGTTGTTCCAAGTAAGTGCCACCTGTTTCCAATAGCGAAATACCTTATTAGTCAATTGCTATCAATTAACCTTCCGCAACCACACACTGCATTACAAAAGGATTATGAATGTAGATCAGATCACAGTCCATCACAGGGAGGGAATTAGGTGTATACATAATCAAAGTCCATTACACCATATACTGTGTGTAAATTACCACAGCAGGGCAGCATCAGTGTTTTCACTATATCAGAAAAACCCTTGGAGCATACTAATACTTGTTGGAGCTTCTCATGCGACAAAGGGATCTAGCAGTAGTTAGTAGTCTAAGACCTATAGTATTAGAATTCAACTGAATTTTGTTCTCCTGTCTTTCATCCACATCTCATGTCAGGACACGTGATGCATTTCTTTCTTGTGCCCAAAGAGAAATATTCTTCCCCACAAACAAAACAAACCCCCAATCTATTAACGAAAATTATTTACATTAACATAAAGAATTATGAACCGGAGATCACAGAAGGAGTTATTTCACTATAGAAACTAATCCTACGTTGTATTACATACTATGCATGAAGAATTCCTAGGTTTCTCCTTAATTCCCATGTTTTCTTGGTATTCAGATGTCACATTTTCTTTCTGTTCTTGGGTCTGGCAGATCAACAAATATGACTGAGTTTGTGGTTCATCCTAATTCCAGTGCCATGACGAACCTCCAGCAGCAGTGGTGTCACAGCTGACAATTAAAAACATAACAACTTACTCTTGAGAACTGGCAAGGGATGCACTCAGCGATCCGACACTCCTTCATTTCTAAAATGCTGCCTCAGCTCTTAAGCTGCATGATCCCTGTTAACACCAATACAGATTGGGAAGCTGAACTCAGATGTAATGATTGCAAGCTCTTAGAGATCACAGCCCTGTTACTAGACACCAAACTGAGTGTACTGCAGAAACAAGTGACAGCAAAAATGTTATTAACTCTTCCCAGTAGTCACTGCTTTGAGATACAGATTCACCCCAATATTCTCTCTCTCTCTCTGGTCATTTGTGATAAAACAACATGCATGAGAAAAATCATCCTTTCTCTCCAGCTGCAGATTTTTGTGTCTACCGTTGTCTTTTCTTGCTCTGTTTCCCTCCTAACATTCCTGTGTTTCCCCAACTATTTGTAGTGTTGGCTGGTCTAAAGAAAACTGAAAATCAAATGTAGTCCCCTAAGGAGTCATTTTAAAGTAACAGGCTTTCTGTATTAATGAACTTGCTGTTTAAAGGCTAACCCAGGCTCATGGAAGCCAGGGACAAAGGCCACTGAAGCCAATGGGGCCTAGATCCGTCCTACATTCGAGAAACTTCACTGTGTTTTGAGGCAATACCAGCTGCTTAGATGAGAATTGCTCTTTCACAGAGCCATGACCTGGGGATGTGTCTTAGAGGAACCTCTCTCCAGGATTCCCCGTTATGATTTGGGCACCTTAGAGTGGGACTGTGTCTATGTTCTCACATGTACTATCGTCTTTTCATCTTCAAAAGCAAAACCAAACTGCATCATTGGACCTGATTCTGGCAGACTTCAGGCTAATACATTTTTCCATCCCACCACATGCTTGTGGCTTCCGCAGTCATAACTTACGTGTAAGTACGCAAGTGTATGGACAAACGAACCACATTATCACACCAACCACGCTGACCTAACCCTAGATGAACACAAGCCAGCAAGAGGAAAAAGCCAGCAAAAGGAAAACAACACTGTATTTCTTAGGAAAATGCTGTTTCTTAAGGATCAGTTTCATTTGATCAAGACATTTTTGTTTCTGAAGGAAGAAGCAAAAATGCAATTAGAGGAACAGGCCTAACATATAAATGTCATTTGTATGGTTAAGCGGAGATAATACAGTGTTCCATATTTAATCCTACTCCTCTCTGTCTTTCTGGTATAGCACAAATGAGAAATTGAAGCTTTGCTAAAACACCCACAAGCTTCATTAAGTTGTAGCACTGTTTAATTAATGGTAGAGTTCTAAGTTGCATTGTTGTCTGCTCTCTCTTCCTACCAGGTTTGTAATGTGTCTCCCTAACAGGAGCTGAAGAAATAAGGTTAAAGAAATGCAATGACAACTCAGACTGTGAATTTTGGCTTGTACTTTCAAACCACTTGGGGGGGGGGGAGTATTTTCCACACTTGCTGTTGGTTTGCAGCTTTGTTCTTTCCCCAGTGCCAACACATACAAAAACCAGTTCTGAGATTCTCTGTCTCCAGTTCTTGATCCTGTTCTTTACCTTATGCGATTCCTGTTCCCTCTGCTTCCTCAACACCACGGCCAATCCAATCTCTCACTGCCTCTTTCCTCCCAAAACTGACTTTTTGACCCTGGGGCCCTCCCTCCCTCTCCTGGTCCTTCCCATGAGTGGCTGAATGGAGGCTGGCACTTGAAAGCATCCTGACATGTTACATCCCGGTTGCACAGTGCTTTCTCATGACAGTACTGAACACAACTGTGGCAGTCAATGTGCTGCACAGGTGCATAACTGGAAGCAGAACTGTGGGTTTGGGGAACCCAACGTACGTTATAGAGGCAACTGTTTAACAGAGGTAGTTCCCATGCCCCAGCTGATGTCCCTGTGATCCATGACAAAGCCCACCAAGAACCGGCACAGCGATGTCCTTGCTGCTGCTGCTGCTGAAGTCAAAGACAAAATTTCCACCTGTTTCGGGGGTGCCAGTTCAAGGCTGGGAATTCAGTATCTACTTAATTAGACCCCCATTTGCCAACCGCCTAAACCGGTTTTCCAGACCTGCATTCCCGATTTACACCACTGTAAATGAAGGAAGAGCTACGTACTCAGCCAATTGATTGAAAGCTATCCATAGTAGACCTACAAAAATAGATTACTAATACTGAAGAATTTAATGTAGGTAAACCAAATTCAAATGTCAGGAAGTGTCATATATGTAATGTCCACTCAACTAGGCTTCAGCCTGCAAAGAAACTGGGCAGAAAATAACATTTCTCCCAAAGTCCCAGCATGTGATGGACTTCCCATTGTCTTCACATGCTAATACTTTGGTGTTTACATCCCAAAGGCATGGATGACAACAGAACATATACAGGAGCCTGTACAATAATCCTGCTAAAAGCTCTGAAGAGAAGTCTCACAGATCATGCAATGCTTAGCATATCGTTCAGCCGTACAAAAATACATTATAACTTTATCCCAGCAGTAAAGCTGCTAACTTACTTTGGACCTAACCCTTTCTGTAACCTGTCGCCATGAAATTATTTCACTACTACCTTGCTCAAAGCATTCATCTCTCTATCACCCATAATTATTTCAATGTGCTCCCTTTTGCCCTTTTATTTCCACTAAGACAGCTATAATTACGAAGCCATTTCTTGTGCTAGACATCCTTGCATCACTAAAAGCAGTAGACCTCCATCAGGCTATGTTGTTAATCTTACCCATAATGACAGAACTTGTAATATTCTGGAATCAAATCCATTTTACAGCTCATTTTACAGCTCCAGGGTTAGTTGTAACAGTGACAGCTCCTGTGAGATGAGATTAATACATCTTTTACAAAACATGTAGAGCGTTTGTTCTGATAAGGTTTTCTGGTAGTTTTAATGTCCTCCATAACTTGATTTTTTTTTTTATAACTACAGTATTCCACACAGTGGTAGAAAAAATGTTAGTTTTCATACTGACGCCTGAAAAAAAGGCTTCCCTGAACACTCTCTTTTTTCTTTTTCTTGTATTTTTTTTTTTTTAACTACTCAGAGACTTAAAGAGTCATTATGAAGGTTTCAGTTTTAATTCTTCTTAAATCTGGTCTACAAGAAAAGATGCCTCTTATAGATTTCCTGACAGCTTAATGACCTGGACTTTTAAAAATGTTTTTTTCTTTATTAGCTATGCTGGAAAGGAAACCAGCATCAGCACTGCTTCTAAGGGAGCAACAAAAAAACCCGCACCTAAAGGGGATTGGACATAAGGAATTTTGTAAGTCTGAATTTAACATGCTTGTTTTCAGTGGCAGGGAGCTTTAGGAACCAATTATACATAACAAGTACATTGAAATTGCTGCTGTGACTTACATTTATGGGGTGTGATACGAATAAAAGACCAGCCTGGATTTTGAGCAGACACGTTCTAGGCAGCAGATCCGAATCTCTTTGAACTTTGGGGGAATTAGATGCGGGCTGACATTTGTGGCTTTGGTTCATCTCCACAAGGTTTCACAAAACCAGAATATCAAACCCAATTTCCTCAGAAATTGGAGTTGCTCTGATCTACCTCTGAACTTCATGCAGGCGGTAAGTGAGTAAGGTTCAGCAAGTGGTTTACTGAAGTTCATTGAAGGATTTGAAAATTAGAAAACACCATCCCAAATGTAAAAAAAAAGTTTATGGTTACACAAGCAAGAAAGTCTGTGGTTTATACAGGGCAGAGTGCATGCAAGCATTACAGGCAGGTGTGAGAAAGCTCATTTTAGGTATCATGTACTTTCTTTTTGCCAAAATCCTTCTGAGAGATTTTTTGTGTATCATAATCCAAATTAACAAGATCCAGACACTATTAGCTTTACTAGAGTTTTTCATAGCTGTTGTATTTGAAAACATCAGTGTTAGTGCACTGATGCAAGCAATCCTTTTGACTGTTTCCTAGGACTATTCCCTTAATCAGCATAATAATATCATTGGACTGGCTATTATTCATCCCGAGAAAATCCTATTGATTTCACTGGGGTAGTATTAGACTTTGAACATTTACAGATGCTGGATTATACTCCTGGCAGCTTCTTATGGATCTCTCCCATTCTCCTCTAGTTTCTGCCTTCCACAAAGCTTTCCTCAGTAGACCCATGTCCTCTGTAAGGGTTTCACTCAGAAGCCTTCACCCTACCCGTTAGAGCCCAGGGGTCCTTTGGGATGTGAGTCAGGCCAAAAGGCTATCAAAGGTTGTTCTAACATCTATTACTTGAAATTGTGCCTTGTTATGTTGAAGAGTCAATTAGCTGTCGGATATGCAATTAAATCAACCTATGCTGTGTCTCATTAAATCAGATATGAAGCAAAGAATGATTTTTTTAATTTTTTTTTTTCAAGACAAAGATTATCCTGGTCTGAAAAACACCTGAGCGGCTTCCATGCATAAAATTTATCCTGAAGCTATTTGGGATAAGATTGCCAAAATGTTACGTGTCCTTTGACTCACTGACTTTAATGAGAGCTGAGTGGCTGAATCTTTATGTACTGCTTAGAAATTTGGGATCATGGGAAATGCATGTCTCAAATCCATGAAAGCATAGTGTTGCATGTATTTTAATTGCTCTATTAGCACTTATTCATCAAGACAATGTCGAAACATAGGAGTAAAATAACTAATCCCTCAGAGGAGTGATGGACAATTCCTTGTACGGCTGCAGCAAAAGCAGTTCACAGAAACAGTCAAAGCTGTTCAATTGTCAGCACATTTGACCAATGGCTGCCAGGATGGAAACTGGTAGAGGAATGAAACATTTATGAAATTCAGATTTTTTCACAAATTTCACAGGATCCAATTCAGAGGATCCTCAAGATCTCACTTTAAGAAAATATCTGAAGTCTCACCGAAGACCATACCATACTTCCTGAATACCACTTCTGTGAAACAGTTTGTGTTTCCAGTGACTTCAGGCTCCAGCAGATGTAAGGCCTACTCAAGAAGCAGGTCTCAAGAAACTGGGAATAGCATCAGAGGAATGTGGAAGGAAGGCAATACTATAAATTATAATTTAATGTAAAAATAAGAAGAAAAATAGTATTGAAAAGATAGATCTGCACTATTCTTCCTTCTTCATTTTAATTATTAAAAAAAAAGGGGGGGGGGGGGGGAGGGGGAGGGAAGACACCTAGAAGTCTCTCTTGCCTGCCAGTTACTTGTAGTAGTTCCTGGTTATAGGCTTAACAAGCCCCAGCTGACTGATAAGGACCGAAAACAAATAACACAGTTACAGCAAGTAACTAAAAATGGCTAACTGGGCTTGTTTGGCCACTTGTTTGTTGTGGACGTCTGTTTTTAAACTTTTTCACTACTTTGGTTGTAAAACCACATATTCTAGAGCCAGGAAATCTGCCAAGGTGACTGACAGGGTCCAACTAGTCAAAGAGGTCTTCATCTGTCCATACATTTTTCAAGACTTATTTTAACCCATATCTATTTCAGTATTGAGTTATCTGCATTTGGCTGTTGATGCAAATCTGCTATAAAAGGCAACTTCTCAGGAAGCAAACATAATCCAAAGATGTGGATCCGGGAGTAAGCTACAGCTCAAGGAGTATGGCAACGCAAGGTATGAGCACCACATCCCTCCAGTGGGAGGGAACCAGCCTCCCCAAATCCCCATCTCCCACTTTGCTTCAGGGGCAACACAAAACAGCCCTGACCCTTACCCTCAGAAGGTTGTAAGGTTGTCATCTAGCCCTCAAGGATTAATTCAGACTAATTTAGCTCCCGCTGTGCTCAGAAGGGCTCATAGTTGTTCCTGGTGCGTTGTCTTAATGCCCTGAAATAGCATTTACCTCACCTGTACCTTGCAGCTCCTCGACAGTTCCAGGGGAGTCGCAGCAGTGGGATGCAAGTCCCTGTTGCTGTTCCAGATTGCCGGCTTCCCACCAGAGGATATCCAACAGGCACTCGGGATTGTCTCATCCAACGGAAGAGGCAGAAATGCCACTTTCAGAGGCTTTTTGCTTCTCTTACAGGAATCCTCAATCTGACAGTCACTTTAAGAGCTGTATATACGTGATATAATAATCTGGCATTTCTGCGAGTAACTCAAGTCTCGCTAGTATTACAATGGACTTTGTTATCTGCTGGTGGTTACTCCAAATGCCATGTAAAGCAGTGCTCAGGCAGGTCACTCGGATCATTACTTTTTTCCGTTTTGGGCTTTAGCCACCCTATCTAGCAAAACATTTTGTCGCAGGCTCCTCAGCAAGTAAAATTTACCAGTCCATGGGAAACCTGTGGAGAATGGCAGCTAGGAGAAACACAGCACTTTGGTGAGCTTTTAACAGGAAGGGCTAAGACAAATACGTGGGTCACCTGCAGGAGGTTACCAGTGCCAGAGCTTTCCATCTGAAGCCTGCACCTTTCTAGCGTGCCCAGTGCATGTGGTCACAGGAGTTTCCTGGGATCCCTGTTTTGAGGAGCAAGGCAGGAGCTTTGTAGATCTTGGAGTGAACACAGCAAAATAAGAAAAATGGGTGGTATTATTTCGAACCGTTGGTGCACTGGTTTGCTAGGTACTGTGCCAATCATCTCATGCACCTGAAGTGGTGCCTTTCCAGGCAGAGACATGGACCGTGAAGCTCTTCAAGGGCAGGGTATTAGCTAAGGGATTGGGAAAACATGGTGATATACAAGTGCTCCCAAATCCCAGGTGCAACTCAGATTGATTTTTTTCTTTTAAATAATAAACATGGCTAACTTTTAAAACTGGAGGACTCTGGTTCCCACTGTTGTTGGAGGCAGACATTGGAATTGGAATTTCATGAAAGACAATTACAGAAATTACAGGACAAAACTCTCCCTCCTAAACTGAATTGGACTGGTATGAATAAAAAAATCTTAATCTTGCATTTCCTCTCTTGCTTGTGAACAGTGGAAGCTGCTTTTGCCCCTCCAGCCCAAATGCACAGCTGCCCATTTACACTGGTGTTGCCTGAGGCTCAGAGAAGGGTTAAATCTGTGTGAAACCCCTCAGCATCCCTCCTCAGCTCCTTTCCAAAACCTGTTTCACTTCTGTGTATTTCTAGTCATACTAAAATCAAACAGCTCTTTAGCTCCATTAGAAAGACAATTTCAGTGAGAAACCCAGCTCAGTTTTAAGACTGAGGATTTAGATAGATTCACATCAGACATTCAGATGAGCTTAATTCAACTTAAAATGCATGTAATATGGTCATCATATTTCTCCCTCTTTTTATCTCACGCTTATATGATGTCAAGAAAAAATTACAAGACATATGGGCAGACTCTAATGATGTGTTCCTCAGTCTGTGGTCTCTGCCAGTATAAAATCTCTCACAAGCTATTACGCTGTTTAGCATGCACAAGAGTTTCTCATGTCCCATTGATAAGTGACTATGTTGTTTCCAACCTTGTACGACTTGGGCTTCTAAATACATATGTCTTAGTAAACTTTGCAGTTGTCTTCATCTATCCTCAGAGTAATCTTCAGATTAAGAGTGAAATGAAAAATCAGGAAACAAACTGTCCCTCATTTGCTAAAAAGTAAGCCTTTCACTGCTAAGATTGTAACTTTTAATTAGGCAAGAAATAAATATATGAGAGTTGGGCAGACTATAAAACTGTAATTACCTTTAAAATTACTGCTAACAAGCAAATTAGCCACAGCATGGAATAGTAGCAGATCAATAGCAACAGTAAAATTACAAAGATTTTGCTGATCGCGTATTGTCTGTGGATGCAAACTGTAAAAGAGGTCCCTGCAGGCCTCACAACAATAACCTACAAAGGAATGAGACACAAAGGGTATCGAGCTCAAAGATGCTTCAATTTCCCTAGGTGGTGAGCGCTCGTCCCATCAAACCACCTATTAGTCACAAACTCATACAACCAAGAACTCTCAGGCCTCTTGAGGTCTCCTGTCATCTTGAAAGAGGTAATACCAATGAGAGGCACTAGTTCCTCTTGAAGCATGTTCAGTTTATTGTTTTTCAATGGCTCAAGCAATTTACGATGGTGATGCTGCCAACACATATAAATAAGTTTGCACATCCGCTCTTCAGCAAAGGTCTGGAGGCTCATTGCAAATTAGTTAACTCAGAGAATTAAAACAGTAATTGGGCAGAAGCATTTAAAATCACAAGATTTTGCCATAGAACAAAAAAACCCACTTTTCTTCACCTGCTTTAAAAGTTATTGGCTGACATATCGTAACAATGGCACATTTACAAATGTTTTGTATGGTTCTATGTTTCGTAAAATAATTATAACTTTGCTGCATATGACTTTGCTACGGCATACTTTTAGTTCTTTCTGAAAACTCTGAAAGATACAGAGTTTGTATGCTTTGTAAAAATGTCCATTTTTCAATACTGAATACTAGCAAGGTTTGTATTTGAAAAGCGAAAAATGTTGTTTTGAGATACCTGAAAGTAGGATTTCTTTTTTTTAATTTTACTCACTACACACTGTACTCCAAATAATGCAAACAGAGAAATAATCTCACTGAAAATACCTGTTTAGGTATCCAATGCAGCTGATACATTTTCAAGAGCTATGTTTGTATGTTTGCATATGTTTACATTTTAGGCTTTATACAAACCATAACAATACATTTATTTTAAAATGAGTTAAGTAGATATAACACAAAATACCCTCTGTCAATATGTTTGCTTATCAGCAAAGCAATAAATAGGCTTAGGAAATCTTTCAGATAGGATATTAACTGCAACTAACAGTGCATTAGTTACATGGTTACTGTCAGAAACTGCACATACAGCACCATCATTTTAGGGGTAAAGATATGTTGTACGGCGATGCTTTGCAGTCTTGCAAAGCCATTGTAGCCATTGTGTCTGTGAAGGCTGAAAAGAAGGAATAAGGTTGATATTCATGATGGTAAATAATGTCTGTTCTACTATTCTAATTATTCATTTACAGCCATCCTGCTTATTATTATGCTGTTAATTAGTCAGAGTACGTTTTAAGTGGCTGTTCTACCAGTTGTCTTTCCTTGTACAATTTACAGCAACAGAAATCAATGTATCTTCAATACAAAGCCCAATCAGCATTCAAAAAACTCCTTTTGATTACCTTAATTGAGTTGTATGTTGTGTTCCAGAATGCCACAAATACTAAATGCTTTCAGCTTCACCAGATACATTCAAACAAAAATGATTCACTGTAAATAGCTTTTAGACAATTCATCACTCCGGTATTTGAACCCGTGCACTAAATGGGAATCCTGCAGAAAAAAAGCAGTGCGTGGTCATATATTTAAAGATAGTAGTCATATATTTGAAGATATGACTTTTCTGGTGACACACAAGGAAACTTTAATTCTGCCATTGCTACATTTTGAGCACTTGACTTTGCATGCAAAACTGAGCATACGTGTATTTGCATGTTTTCTGTGTTTTAGAACACTGTGTTTTAGTACAGTAGCTGCAGTCAGAAAAGAGACTGTAATCTTTAGAAATCACATATCCTGTAGAAAGCTGCCCACCCGGACACAGCAAGAAATGGCTTCAGTTGACTGATCCCCTCTTTTACTCTGGATAAGGCTTGTACCCTGCGCCAAACTGATGTGGACAAGACGGGGCCGTTCCTGATGGGACTAACTCTGCCCCTCATGCTGCCAGTCAGGGTGGTGGTGGAGCGGCATCCCCAGCAAGAGATGCTGCAGGACCAGCTAATGCAGCAGCCAGGCTGTGAAGTCAAACTCGGGACACGGCACGGGGGGGGGGACTCCCCAAGCGTCCACAGACCCCGTGGGCTGGAGGAGAGCCCTTAAAGCCTGGTCAGGCATCCCAGAGCGTGTTAAAATTCACGGTGAGGGGAGAGGTGGATGAACTGGAAGAGCGCAAGTGTCCTGTGGATACGAAAAATGTTGACTAGGTCTCAGTCAGTGGGGCAAATAATAATTGTGAATCAGAGGCTGGTATTGCCTCCACCACATTATTCAAGGTATGCTTCATTTCATTTTTAATATAAATATCTGTGTTACGCTGTGTGCCTGTGGTTTCATATTCCCAAGAGTGAGACTGGGGAAGAAATACCTGTAAAGGTGACTACAGGGCTTAAATTTTAAGTCCCTAAAGCCTGGGAGCTTTAGGTATGGGCTTGAGCCATATGTTTTATTTATTTTAGGAAGGGTCCCCTAGACATATTATTGAACCAGCCTTGGTTACTGTTATTGATATCTGACATGAGGTTATACTTAATCACTAACATTTAGTACCACCACTACGAGGAATCTGAAAAATCCAGTCTGACCAGCCAATCTACCATTATGGGAAATCCTTTCCAGACCCCAACAGGCAACTGCATAAATAAAGCACACAGCAAAATATCAAACCAATGAGTAAGCTGTCATATAAACAAGCCAAACAAGCTAGTAAAAACCACACTAGCATGTAAAGTAGGAAAACAGAGATCTATGCCATCAGAGTGAGACATTCGAACCAGGACAGCAAATGCACTTTCTTGCAAGGAATCAGGCGACGGAGGGGAAGGCAGAACAGCTGAATTAGAGGCTCTGACCCCCGTTCTGTAGCCACACGCTAGAAGCAATAAGCAGTACCTTTTTAAAAACAGCAAAGGAGCAAGTATATGTTTGTAGTGTAGGACTTGGAAATGCATGGGAGAACAGACAACCCCCCTTTCTTGCCTATAAGAGTTTGGTGGAAGGAGTTTTTTACTATTTCTGTGTTGGACCCGTGCACGACCCATTCAACGAGTGGGGTTCATCTTTATAAAATTAATCTGAGTGCAGGTTTCAAAAACTGGCAAATGTTTTCATGGCTTTGTAACTACTGAACCTATACCTTCCAGTGCAGTGAGGGAGATTTTAGATAAAACCTTCACCCTTCATAGCCAGCTGAATATTACATTTTACTTTTTCATCCCTTCAGGAGAGACAACAACACTATAAAGAAGAACAGAACTGAACAGGTAAGTGACCAGTTCAGCAAGTACTACAACTCTCCACTACTTCTGAAAATTAAACTCTGTTTATGTTATACATTTTCGAATTTTAAGAAGCCAAGGAATTCTACATTGCTGGAGAACAACTGAGCCTCATCTTAGGTCAGAAATTGAAAGAGAATAATCTGACGTAATTAAGTCACTAAGAGTCAGAAGCATGAAGTCGAGTCCCTACTGTTTACACCAGCAAAGTACTTAGCCCAGTGAATTAGCCCAGCCCTGTATGTACGCACTTCCACCATGTAGGTTCCAAATTAGCCCTTTCCAATATCTGTATTAAATACCATTTATTTCTCTTCCAGCTTCAATGTTGCTGAATCTGCATTCCAGCTGAGACTCAAAAGACATTATATCCATTTTGTCCTTTCTGAGAATATGAGAGAAGTAGAAATCATGCCGATCATGTACACCACAGTTACATTAAAAAAAAATTAACAGACTAGTAACAGATGCTTTAATCACAGTATTGCATATAGTAACCATCCCTTTTTCCCACAAGCTAAGTCAGTAATTACTATGTATTTGCATGGGGGACTCATACCTTAGACATGTGGCTGTAATGACAGTTTTTTGTCTTATTTTTCCCCATTAGTGTTGCTACATTTTTATTTTTAGAGTAGAAACAAGAATCCACACAATGTCTAAAAAAAACACACACTGAAGTATTTTCTAAGAAATTAGTGGGCAAATCTGTCAATGGAAAGTTATTGTGTGCCACTGAGTGTGGTTTTAAAAAGTAAAACCATCTACGAGATTTGTGATATTGCTCCTGTGTACTCTACTCTTCCCCCAAAGGAAGCTAGCTAACTCTTTTTAAGAATAAGTTTCACAAGAGTATTTTTTTTCTTCTCATAAAGAAACATGTTTTGTTTGGGAATAAAAAATTAGTTACTTGACCTGTTGTGATGGATCAGATGTTTCAATTGAAATCAAGTCTCTGCAAAAAGGGGAAAATATCAGTTTAAATGCATGGCTCCTGGTTGACAACCTCCTTACCTTATTTCCAGCAGGAGGCAGTGGCAAGAGCTGCACGGCATTGCAGAGAGCCAGGGAACAAAAGTTGTCTCTTTGCAGTTCTGCTATCAAGTTTTATGCTTCACTATTCATCTCTAATCCAAATTCCCAAATGCCTGTCTGATTGCCAAATGATAGGAGCATAAATAAGCTCCAAAAGGACCTTCTCAGCATTTCATTTTCATCCTTACATTATGTAAAATTCCTAGACTCAGTTCAAGACTAGTATGTGGAAAGACAGGGTGAATACAGGTTGATGAAAAATAGGTTGTTGATGAGTCAATTACAGAGAAGAGGAGTTCATGAGGAAATGGATAGAGATTGTACAGATAGGAAATGAAAAGGGAAAGATGTGGGGAGGATGCCAAATATTGAGAAAATAAAAACCTCTTGTGGCATTTAATTATTTTGCTTTGGTATTATTTTTTCTATTTCAACACTGGGATAAAATAGTTCTTGTGGCTTATGGTAGATTACAACCACCTACCTCTATTTGACCTCTTTGACAATCCCAGTTGGAAGTCATGCGATATTACAATTACAGAAGTAAGTTGAGAGCATCACAGAGATGACTAAGTTTGATTTAAACTGGTTAGCATAGGTCCCTGTAGTATGGCCTTTAGACATCCATAACAGCCAGGAGTTTGGTATCATCTGTTCACACAACTTGGCTGCTTGTCAATGTAGGAATATCCTTGAAGAGTCATCAACAAGATCAGGTAAGTGGTTTCCTACATGTGTTGTGGAAATTGTGTATTGCAGCTGTCAAAATTTCCCAGCCCAATCTTGGACTCAGCAAGATGTCACCGACTGTTCAGCTTTTGACTCAGTTGATCCTGAGCAATTCTTCTGCCCTTCTAGTTTTTGTGGCTCCTCTGCACCTGGTTCTTCTTTTGTCTCTTCATTTTTCCTTTGGTTGTCCTCTTTGCAGGAGCTTTCTCATCCCTTTTCTCAGCTTTCTGTGGAGAGCCTAGATAAAAGCTATCTTTGAATCTCCTTTTCTCTTTATTTTACACCTTATCACTGGCTGATCTTATCCTTCCATTTAAAAAAAAAATGCATGTAATCTCTGTTGACACACACATCTACTTTTCTGCTTCAGAGCTGCCAGCCAAACTGAAATTTAACATTATTGTTCTGACATTGTCTCTGATATGACAAGCCATCATCTTAATGTGGCTATTTTTGCTATTTTTTCAGTCATCTCCCACCTCTTAGCTTTGAGCAGGGTATTTTTTCCTAGATATCTCTTCTTTACATTCAAGTCTCGTGCCTGCTTTCTACAACACTTAGTTAGGATGCAGACTTCCCCATCTGCCTGTACAATGAAACTTGGGTATCTACCATATCCTTGGACAAAGCAAATGCAAGTTTGACCAACAAATATCCACCCAGATGAGTACTGCTGCTAAGATCATTTTCCTAGCTCACTGCTTTGCCATTGGCTGCTTTCTTTGTGCATTCACCTCCTCTGCAACGCCAGACATAAGCCATTTGTCTTCGCTTTCAGAGCTCTTGGCCATCACCTGTGTCCATTCATTATCAAATGATGGACTTCTGTCTTGGGTCTTCAGTCTGCTCCCAGCTCCAGCCTCTCTCATATTCCTGTTAGGCATAGAAATACATATCTTCATACTTTCTACCATGCTGTACGTAGAGTTACCCATAAATACCTCTGAAATTACTTCCTTAGCCTCCTTCCAATCCGTCTTTAAAGCTCTCCTTGAGAGCAGTTACTTTCGGGACATGCTCTACCACTGCACAGGGTGCTGATCCTTGTTTCCCAGTGCTCCCTCCTCTGTCTGCATCCAGCTATTTTCTCTCTGCTGGTACTTGGGTATTGGAAACGCTTGACTGCAGGGACTCGTCTTTTGTTTTCTATTGGTACAGCAAGTAGTCAAACAGGTTCCTGGCCCATGACTCGTCTCTGATTCATGATGGTAGAAAAAATAAAAAACAATAAGAGTAAGAAAGAATAATAATAACAGGAACAACAATAATAAAAGAACCTAAGAAGGCTTTAGGTATTTAGTACTAAACACGCTTCATTGCAGTTTTCTGGAATATGACATAAAAAAGCACTAACATAGCAAGGAAGTATGGGGGGTGTGGGGGGAAACAAAGCCAAGAGATATAAAAATCATGTCTTAAGATGATATTTTATACTTTCTTTTTAAACTAATTCTGGTCACTAAAAAACCCACCCAAAACCAAACCCCCCACAATCCAAACAAACAAGCAAGAGCTAAAAGCAGAGAGGAAAAGAAACAGTCATAGGAAATGAGAGGGAGACTTGCAGATGACACACAGCATGTCAGACAGAAATAATAATACAAAGCCAGGAAATTGTTGTCCCCTAGTGATGACTTTGGCCCAAAGTCATGCACAGCACTGCTTACCCCACCTTCCAATATTGTTTGGATAGTTAACTGTAATGCAAGCTGTAGTGTTAGTTTTTCTATTTATATTTATTCATTTTTATATGAATTCCACTTGCAGAGCTTAAGGAAAACACATCTTTCTGCAATTACTTCTTTAAGGTGGATGCTGCCTCAGTGCAGAACTAGCTCATTTTTATTGCCTTTCACCTCCTCATCTCTGACATCAATGGGAAATAACCATCTGTGTAACTACCCAAATACATCTGTGAGAAAAATCTATGCCAGAAAATAATATTACACTCCTGACCAACATCCCCTTAAGCAAGGAAGTTTGGTGACGCAGACGTCTCTCTGTCCCTCCTCTCTGTGCCCACACAAGAGGGTTGGAGACAGAGGAGAACCTGGTTTTGAATGCTTGACTTGCACAAGGCTCCTTCGGCTTTGCTGGCACCTTTGTCTCTGGTGCTTACCTTGTAGCTTGTTGTGTCCCTTGTATCTGTCTCTTGGAGTAGATGCTAAGAGATTTTTCATGAAAAAGTCATGTGGAATTTGTACTCATTTTTGAATGCATGAATTTCGAACTTTGGCGGTTTGTATTGAGTTTTTTGTATACTTGGCTATTATAAAAAAAGCTAGGAAAAGATTAAAATAATAAATAAAAAAAAAAAGTCAGGCTCACTAACAGATTTCTGGAATAATGTATTGCCTTTAGGTTTAAAACTGGAATGTTTCACAGTAGCATTAATATGACAAACAAAAGCAAACCCAAACAATTCAAAGGGCATTAACAATTGATGTGCAAACACACATTTAAGAAACAGCAGTTTTGGACTAAATAAAAGCAGAACTAAGGAGAGACAGCTGGGAGAGGGGAACAAGAAGGTTTGAAATTTTGTGCCAACAAATGATAAAGTACAGTTTTTACAAGCCTATTTTCTTTATTCTTTATTCAAATAAAAAAGCATCTTGCTACTGTCAGTAACGTTTATGCACTAACTAAAGCTAAAAACACACCAGCTGTGTGAAGTTTAGTTTTTTATTCAGCACATCCTGTGTAAAATATATGCAAAAAACCACAGTGCATTGTGCTCAAACTTAAGTTTCTTTTTAAAGAAAAGTAAGATGCTGACCTTGCAACCTTTCTGCACATGAGTAGTCACTTCAGGTCAATAATAACCAGCCAGGTATTTCAGAGCACTGCACATGCATTCACTTATAAACAGGAAAATTTAGGCACGTAAAGACAAGTCCAGCAAATAAAGATTTACAGGATCAGGTCCTAATTTTTATCTGTCTTATTTAAACTGATTTAAAACTAAATACCTTCAAAAGCCTGAGGTAAAATACAGTACATATACTTATGAGTTAAACAGGCTGTAGAAAGTACAGCAGATAAACGTAAGAAGGCAAGAACAGTAAGTTCAGCGCCTGTTTATAAGCTTTGGGTTCAGCATCCATATATTTTACAACTGCCAAACCTTTTTCAGCTTTCTCTTGCTCCAAAATACACTTAAAAGAAAACACTGACATAGCTGTAGGTGTACAAGTACGTGTGCATATTATATGTATAAAAATGAATATTTCTGTACAGGGTGGAGAAATTGATATCATTTCATTGAAATCACAAGCCATGGAATAGGATTTAGTTATATCATTAGGTAAAACATGAAAGGTTCGGAAAGACACATTTTAAACACAGTTTTTCTGGCCACAGGCAATGATGACAGTCTTTCTTAGAGCACCTCTCTACTAAGGAAAGTGTATTTCTTTCTTTAGGTCTTCTTGAGCCAACAGTTTTTGAGCGGTGATTTGCTCTGCCTAAAAAATCGATGGCTTTTGTGTTACATACTACAGAGGGGTCCAAGACACACACATGGAGCTGCATCTAAAAGAGCCACCACAGTAGTCCAGAACAACTCCATGATTTTATTTCCATGAATTACACCCCTCCTTTGTTGCATTTCCCAATAGTCCAGATCTCTATAGAAAACCATTCCTCTTTTGCAATGAAGTGACACACGCAAAGAAACCTTTTCCTGGTCCAAATATGTGCATTTGTGAGCTTTTAGTGCAAGCACCATGAATCTTGGGCGCTTTGGCTGGAGCACTAGGAAAGGTAACTTTGCACTAGTGAAAAAAAATCTCTCCGTGAGCCAAAGGCTGAAGCAGCATGCATTATGGAGCCAAGCTGGCAAACGAACAAGTGGAGATGGATCTTACGCGGGCCTGTCAACGCAGTAATGAGGAGAACATTCCAACAGTAAGTTAAATCATATTGAAGCTGTATTGCAAATGGCATTTTAAAAGCATGGAAGAAAGGAAAAAACAATCACTATTGGTGCAAGATGGTAAGCAGCACCAATAATGACAAGCGTTTCACAAAAAATTGGGTCTGTTATTAGCACAGGATTTTCTTATACTTGCACTCTAAATCAACACTGGCAGCTGAACATGAGCAATACCAGCCTAAGTTTTGTCCCAGCTAGTAAACAAAACCAGTACAGATCAAAACAAATGTCCCATGTTGGGAAAGAATGCTGCTCGTCAAAACGCATCGTGATGAGCAACTACGGGGTGACAGCCCTACAATAATCAATCATCAATCAGTCATAGAAACTGCTTATTCTGCCATTATACAAGGATCTTCATTACTATATGCGCACTGTTCTCAAGAGAGAAGAGATAAAGGTTTCTTTCAATGATTAAAGCAATAGTTTTCATGCAGTAAAACACATTTGACTCTAGGGAAAAAACCAAACCAAACCAAACCTGAAACAAGAGAAAAATACCAAACAGTACAGATAGAAGCAATAGTATTAGTGAAGGATCCCTATTCTTCTAGTTCTTACTTCATTTAAAAAATGCAAAATTATAACTTTTCTAGTTTAGGAAAGGGGAAAGGATATTATAATCCGCAGCAAAATATTCTTGAAGAATTTAGAACTTAATATTCCCTTTCAAAATGACAGGGAATACTGCACTGGTCCAAATTTTGACAGTGGAAACTGACCCAGTGAAATGCATGCCCTTTCAGAGTAAGCAGAGGGCTATTTTAAGCTCCATGGAAAAAATATTGAATTATATTAGAAGGTTGATAATAATATTAGTTTAAGGTAAAGGTTAAGTATCTAAATAAAACGTGTACAATCCCTCAGTATAAATGCAAAATTAGAGTGCAAAAATGGTTTGAATCTGTAGAAGTTTTTTTATATTATAATTCATAACGCTTGAGATCTGCAGATAATAATATTAAATCCCCTGGAAAAGGGGGGTGGAAGGATAAAAAACATTTCTGCTGTTTATTTTTGAAACATAGGCATTTTCTTTCCCCTAAGTGAGCCTTCAACCACCCTGGCACCTATTCTGCACCACTAAATAACAACTGGATGCTCATGCTTGGAAAGCTGGGTGAGGGAAGCAATTTAAAATTTATTTTCATAGTGGAAAATAGGTTTTGCCAAAATAGTTTCAGTTTATGAAAGGAGAGAACAGCTGTATTTGGTTTATAATAAATCTTTCACAAATCAGTAAAAGCAAATAGACAGCACAACTGTAACCCATAAAAGTGGAAAATATTAAACAACAGACAGTGAAGTTGTTAAACTTTCCCACAGATGCTGTTGGTAAAAAGCCTCTGCAGAATATGTACATGAAATGTGCATGAAAAGCGAACCTGAAGGCAAGGAGCATTGGAATGAGGCAGAATTACTTATTAGAGGAATATCCTATTAAGGTGGCTATACTGGGTACGGAGGAAGGTGTCTCCAGCAGTTTCCTACTCCCATTACTGAATGTTAGTGCAAAATAATTACTTGCTTGCCAAAAATGACAGGACATTGACCCTGCAGACTTATTGAATTCGTGCTTGCCTCCAGGCCATGTCGGGGGTTATTCAATTTTGCCTGAGGAGGACAATCTATTATGAGAGATGAGTCAAGAAGGCATCTTCCCTGATTGCCCACCAAAGCCATTATTGCAGCGTAGAGGGGGCACGAGCAGCGAGTGGACGGACAAGGCAGCGCTGATCCCGATTACCGGGGGACCAGACACAATTTGCATTACGAGCAGCAGCGGAGCTCAGGGCAATCAGCTGGGGATGGGGCCGCCAGCCGCGCGAGCGCTGCGCAGCTAATTGCTTGTGCTTGGCCTGGCAAACTTCACCGTCGTGAGGAGGAGGCCTATTGGCTTGATCTGCAACTGGATGAATATTTTTACATTGACAAAACCCCACAAGTTATCCCCACAGGGAAACCCAAATGTTTAAGGTGCATACATTTTTACACCTCTGACACCACCTCGTGTTGCAGCATAAATGTTTGACGTTTACTTTGTTCAGCCACTTAATGAGACAGAGTTAAGTCACAGCTTCATTTAAAATGAACAGACTAACAAAACCAGCAAAAATGTTCCTGTGGAATTAAAAAACAAACAAAAAAACCCCAGAGGATTCATTTTTGTTAAAAGACAAATATGTGAACCTTTGCAACAAGCTTGCCCCAATATCAACGGGAATCTTTCCAGTGGCTTTTAACGACTTTAAATCAGGCCCCCTTTTTCAAATGAAGGTCCTTGTTCTTACTGGCTTTTTATAGGTTGCTCAGTTTTGAAAGGAGCAGTGCTGTATTACACACCTGAACACAGTGGCTTAATTTATGGAACTAATTGTACATGTAAAATAAATCAGTGTTTTCCAGTTCTCAAAGG
>NW_008823889.1:378175-396410 GCF_000699105.1 Pygoscelis adeliae
CTTCCCAACATTGCCTGGTGCTAGTGAAATTGATCTGAAACCTGACTCAAAGCAAAATGAAACCACTGGAAGTGCTATGTGGCTCATTTAAAAGTGTTGGCTATTTTTATTTGAACCTTACTAAACTCTTTGCTTGTGAGAAAACAGAAACTTAGTGCAGGAATTCCTTTGAAAACATAGGTATCAGCATAGAAAAATCCAATTGTTTCCTCAGTTTTGTTACTAGAAAAGTGGGGAATTGTCCTCTTGACCTTGCACCCTATTTTCCAATAGTTTGTGTAGTCTGGAAGTATAAAACTGTGATGGGAAGCTGTTATTTCAACAAAAAAATTTAACAAATCCTAACATTCAAGAAAGTCTGAAATATCTTTGTCTAGATTTGAAAGTTAGTTAAAACATATGTCTAGTAAGCTTACAGTATTAAAGTCAATATTCATTTTAACGCATCCTAGTAAACATTAAAAAAATCACTTTGCATTGTTTTGCTGTCGATGTCAACATAATTTATCACCTTTAAAAAAAGAACAGAAAATTTGAGAGAACAGAAAATCCTAATATTATCCATGGATCACCAAAACCAAGAGCAAGACAAAGTGAATATAAACATAAACCACTTTGTTCTGCCATGGTGACCGGTCTGTCACTAGTCTGTGGGGATGGTTTGATGGGTAGAGTGTGTAAGTATTTGCAAGTTACCAAACTGATTCCTCTTGAAACCACAGCTCGGATTACAGTGAGGGCAAACAAAGGAAGATGAAGACATTGTGCCAATCTTGTTTGCAGCAAATAAGAGCAGCCCATATACAAGGGCTTGGCTTAAGACCTCTAGGTGTATTCAGGCTGATAAAGTCAGTCCTTTCCTCATGAAAACGTAATCCCATAATTAACTGCTCTCCTTAAAACAAACAAACAAAATCAAACTGTTCATAGTAACTTTTGCCATTCACATATTCCTTTCATGAAGCAGTACAGTAATCATCAGAGTAATAACGAGGTGCACGAACACAGATATTGAGTGTCACTTGGGCTACCTGAGACATCCCTTTTGTCCAGTTATTGCAGAAGGGCTCATATCTCCCATCTGTCCTGGGTCATCTGTACCAGCATCACATTGATCTCTCCAGTTGGGCTACCTAGAATGATACAAGGTAGCTCTGTTTAGGCACTTGATTCACGTTATACAGTACGATTACAGAACTATTACAAAGCATTATATAATATAAAGCAATCACCAAAAAGCATTCAGACCTTGTTCTGAAGAAAGTTTTCTTAATTTTCTCCCTGGCTTTTCTGGAGTGAGCATCCCCGTAACATCAGACAGCTTGAAAACACTGGGACAACTTCTGCCTGAAGTGAACCAAGGGACCTCTGGCCAAGATCCTCCTTGTCACATTTTCTGTGTCCCAGAGCACAGTATATCCCACACATCGCATGATGAAAAGTTCTTGAGCAACATATTACTATAATGAGATAACGATAATAATAACATTTTGCATTCTCCATTGGTGTTTATTCAGTTGAAAGTTAAGTCCCAAGTTACATGCATGAAAGAGCTGTATTAAAGAAGACTCCATTTTAATATTTACTAACTTCTTAGTGCCTGACTTGGCAACCACCATAACATTTTTTCAACCATAGGGGTTTTTGAAGGCTTTGTGCTCTTTGAGCAGGATTGGGGAAAGCTCTGGATGGATTTCCTTTGTTTTACTTTCAGGCATGCTAATGAAAGAAATTGCCCTGTGGAGCCTCATATGGACATCCAAAGGCTTCCTCAGCCATGCTGAGCTTTGAGGTACCTTGTCCATACCAGGAAGAAATGTACAGGTCAGGGCAGGGGATAGACTTGACTCTTTTTCCCCAAATCATGTGTAGAAAGGAAAGAAGCAATCAGCTGGCTATTGCATTTTGCAAATAATTGCTAACAGCGGTGGAACGGTGACAACCGAGAGTCTTCCTTGTTGGCAAGGGAGAGCAGCACAAAAAGGCAACTTTCCTGCCATCCCGGTCTTCTTTGTTCAGCCTCTTTTGGACCGCTGGGAGGGCAGGACGTGCTACCTGAGGAGAAGCATGGTGCTAAAATGGCTCTGCATTTTGCCAACGTAAAGATTACCTTCCTAGCATATTTAGCACAATCTGCTAGTGTTGAATAGTAAGCCCCAAATATTTTGTGTAGTCTCTACACAAACGCCATCTACCCATCCTTTCCACAGACACCACACCAATTTGCATCTCAAGATCATGTCAGCATCGCTCTGATCTTTACAGATACCTGAAGATTATTCTCCAGATGAAATACATTTCTAATGATTCATTCTCCATTGCAAGCCTGCCCCACCCTAGAGAGAGATCAAAATGCTTCAGCTAAATCTGGTTTCAGTTCCATTAGAAAATATGACTGCTGGCCTTCCAAATTTCTTCTAAGGAAGGATATTTAAATGCAGCTTTTCTTGCAAAAGTGCTAACAGATAGGTACCATAGCAGAACCATGGCATTTCTGTGGCCCCAGTGGTTCAATATAGATGCAAGTATTTTTCAGGTGATATTCGCAGTCCATGGTCCCTGGGGAATGTACTCTACCACAAGATGGATCTGCACAACTCGCAGAAAAGAAAAACTGCAGGATAATCACATACCTTCCAAAGGGCAGTTTACCAGCAATATATGGCTGTTTATGGCCAGAAAGACAAAGCTTTAATGAATCAGGAAGAAGTGTTCCCACTTGTTAAATCTCTGACATGGATATTTTAGAAGTAGGTGCACCAGATAGATTTCTCTTCTCTTCCTGGCATTTTTCACTTTCTTTCCTACTAGGTGACCAGCCTTACTAATATCCCCAGCACTGGATTTCTAAAAATTTTGTAATATTTTGTAATATTTCCTTTATGAGAGAGTCAGATTAACCAGAAATGACAGGACCAGAGAACAGAGATACATTGCTCAACTCTGCCCTTTACTCACAGTTCTCTCATGAAATCATCAACAATTTTGCATGACTAAAGGCAGGAAGATTTGGCTGAGGAGGTGACGATGCTGAGCTCTGTCCCACACCGTGAAGAGACACCCAGTCCTCCACATTCTGCCGTGGCAGAAAATGACTCTTTTAACATTTTACATAAAATAAAGTTACTCCTCTGAGGAGATTGGCCCTTTATTTTCAAAAACAACCTTCCTCCTACCACTGGAAGTGCCTGGAACTCAATCAGCACCTCATTGGGAAGGATTGACTTGAGACATTGATTCTTGAGATGCTGGATTAAGGCAGCAGGAGCAAGGCAGATTGATCCCATTTGTAGATTTGTCTCTCAGCTTTTATGCTATAGAAACCATTTTTACATTTTTCAACTCCTTTTCTGTCTAGCTTTTAAGAGAGAAAATGCTTTTCCCTGAGGTCATTTTAGGCTCGCAGATATAAAGCGTATCTGTGGCCATTTCAAGGAGCTGATCAACTTAAAAATGGAGTAGAATTTGATAATTCAGTGAATTCACTATTTGCATCCAATGTTTCAGTTTTATTTGTGGTTTCATGTTAAATAAGGATTTTGATTAAAAATATTTTGGAAAAAAGCTCTTTTAGACCATCAACATATTCTACTATGTAAATTACTGTTTAGATACTCTTTCGTGTAAGAAGGTTTCTTATCTAATGTAGTGCAACAAGTTCAAAACAGCTGTTAAATATTGCTATAGAAATAATTAGCATGTCTTACTCTTTCAAGAATGTTAAAGCTCTGAAAAGAAAACTTTTCTCCCAGACTCCAGGTTATACAGAGACCTCTTTGTACCAATCCACAAGAGCAAGTTACCAGAAACTCAATGGGCCCCATATATTAAAAATACCTGGGAGAAATGATGAGCAGCACAGGACCAACAAAACATCCTTCTTCACTGTTTCTCTGCCAGGGAGAATTTGGCTAAAGTAAGAGAGAGGTTTGCTTCCCAGCAATCCCTGAGTGCCAGTGCAATCCTTGGGAGCCATCGTCAGCCATACGTTCAAGTAAAGCATAAACATGTTAAACCTGCCTCTGTAATGAATAAGGTCCTCTGGCACTGCATATGTTACTTCTGGTCATGGACCATAATTCTGAGCTCAGCAGTGTTCACATATATACCTCCATTTGGGACAGCAGCAGTAAAAACTTAAAGGTCTCTGGTTTCCATATGATATTTTCTGGCATAGATGGATTTTGCTCTGCATTGGAGGATTAGGATTAGAGTACAGACATAATAAAACTTCATGGCTTCTTTCCCAACCTGGGTTCTTCTTATTAGAATCACATGGGGACATAAACTGAACATAAAAATAGTAAATCTGTTATTATTCCAGTTATATTTATTATTCATACATGGGATATATTGTGAGAAAAATAAATTCTAAACATGTATCAGCAAAGTGATAGTAATAAATCAATCACCCACACTGTTTCATTCAGACATGAAAATTGCTTAAGCAAATAACAAAGTTAAAAAAATCAGCTTTTGACTGGCTTGCACTATTCCATACAGCACATCAAAACCTGGCACGTAAGGTGAAGGCATTGCTACAACAGTGCTGTCAAGGTTTGTATGCATAAAAAGTAGGAGCACATGTAGCTAGAAAAGACAGCCATCAAACTAGCAGATGAAGAGAACGCCAGTGAGAACTAAATCTAGGCAGGTGAATGATTGCAGGCTAGACCCCCGCTTATAACATCACAAGAATATTATCTCCCAGGTTTAGACATAGCTTGGCTGGAGAGAAGCTGGTCAAAGCTGGGTGGAGTGAACAGACCTGACTGACGGGCTGCTATAGGCAAGTCAGGTCAGCCTGAAACAGGAGGCACTGGCGAGAGGAGACAGAAGTCATCGCAAATCTTTGAACCAGAGGTGATAACAAAATGTGTGAGAGGAAATGGCAAAGAAACTGGCCAAGGTACTAGCTTGAGTAGAAGACAACAGATCCAGGGTAATGAAGTAGAGGTGGCAATTTGCTTAAATAAAGTTGTCACTCAAAAGACAGAAATAAAGACAAGAATAAGGTCCTCTGAGTGCGAATATGCACTTCTGGCCTGACTGCAACCACAAATACTGTAATAGAAAAATCAGCTCGGCAGCCGTGATTCGAAACAGAATAACCAGCTTCAGTACAACAGGGAGCAAACCTTTTGAGCTCTTTTCCTCTCCTTAATTGGTTTCTTTGACAGTGTTTTCCCTCTACCCATAGCAATTCTCTGATGTTTTCTCCCAGAAGTTTTCTCTGGGTTCTTGCAGCACCACTGGAACACATAAAGTAAGAGTGTTGAGTCAAATCGTATCTCAGAACTAGCTGTCCAGCCTTGGTTCCCCAAGGAAGTATTAAATTCAAACAGATGGCTCAACAGGTTAGCATCTTGCACTCAGATAACCGCAACTCAGTGGATTTCTGGAGGATGTGATTGACTTTTCTTGCTTAGAGATGTGGGAGAAAATAAAAATGTCAAATTGTGTGGTTTTCAAGACAAAAACTGCAGACCTGCTTCTGTGGATTCCCACGCAATGCATCTCAAGGTGCAAAATAACCCAGTGACACGGCAGCCTGTACGCACCAACTGCCGTGTTTAGAGTTTCCATGTTGTGATCAAGTCTGAAACGAGTGGCACAACTCTCAGTGGCCTCTAGTTATTGGACAGCCGTAGACAAACTTGCAAGAACAAACACTAGCCTTAGGACGAAGAGAGACCTTAGATAACTCTTCCTAGGGAGTGTGAACTGTGCACAGAAAAGCATGGTCAGAGTGGTGAGCAGAAATAAGAAGGGAGGCCAAGTATTTCAAAATGTGTTTTAAACCAGGATCTAGCAGGGCAGTGGCCCACAGCCTAAACATCAACGATGGGAAAATGTGATGTGGCAGGTGGGTCAGCTCTGTGTCACTCACAGATGCTGCAATACATGCAGGCTGCTACTTTCCACGCTAAGTGTGCACAGATCAGGGCAGGGGTGCACCACCCAGCCTCGCAAATGCTGTGCCCTACATCCTCCCCCGTGCCCGACACCTCCCAGGGTCAGGAAAGGAGCTTACCTCCCTTTCCTGCCACCGGCTGGGCTGGGGGAGCCGTGCTGCAGCCCCTGCATCAGCCCCAGCACGATTCTGGGAGCCTGGGGCGGAGCAAAGCTCCTCCCAGCACTGCCTCTGCTGGAGCAGCCGCTACAGCCAGGGTCAGCTCCTAATTCATGTTCTTCTCCCAGGGCCTAATACACTTTCCTTTTCAAAATTCATTTGCTACAAGCTTTCAACGTTTTGCCACCGTACAGACACTCAGTACATTTGCCATGTGTTACTATGAGTTTTGAACGGAGTTGAATTATTCTAAAACATTATTTTCTGCATTGTTTCTCTCACCTTTGTCAAGAAGCTGTACAAATTCTCACCTCACCGTCAGAAATCCTTCCATTCAGGCTGACCATTCCTCAAAGGAGCTTTTAAAGAAAAGAAAAGAAAAATTAAAAATTCTGTATTGTGATCTAGCAGCTATTTTCCTTTTTAATATGGGAGCACCAGCACCACTTGTTTTTGCTTAATGTTCATTTAAGCATATGTGTGAGAAATCTGGCGTATAAAACATTAGGCTAACATTTGGCATCTGGAACAGTGTTGCAGAAATTAATAGCTCCAGCTTGCAGATAACATTCATATTGACCACTGACCTATTGAACTGTTATATTTAGAAAGATCATTTAAAGGAAAATCTCATAGGCTATTGAATTTGAAGCTGTTCCAGCTACTCTGCAAGGCTTTTTTTTCTTCCTTCCTTTTCTCTCCCCTGCAGTGGAATTCTCCAAGGCAAATGGAGTAAAATATTTTGCTGGAGGGGATACTTTACTTTCAAGATTTATTCCTTTGCACCACAAATATATCAAGGAAAAAAAAAATCAAAGATGATAGCAAAAATGTTGAAAGAATTGGAAAGTTTATTTTCAGTCTCAGTATGAAGGTTTGACAGTCAAGCAGGGATTGTTTGTTTTATCGTGTGAGGGGGTTAATTTTTATGTTAGGCAGCTACGATCAGACTGAAATAACTCACATTATTATTTTCTTTTAATATTAGTTGTTTCTCCTTTGATGCCATGTCAAGGGAAGAACTGTCCTTCCTACTTATCTCAGACATCTGCTACAGAGGAATTGTCTGTTAATTATCTTGACAGATACAACCTGCAAGCTTGTTTTGATGAGCTGTGATCTGTACGATGTAAAATATATCAAAGCATTATGTGTACAAGCCTATTTAGCATGCTAGCGGCACGTATTTATAGATGTTTGGTCTCTACTTTTCTCCTACCAATAGTTTGTATGTTGAGCTAACGCTTGCCTTCATATTTGCAATATGATGGTCAGACCACCATGCGCGCACCCTATTACCGTCTGCCTTTCTCTGAAGGTAGAAATATGTATTAGACTATTTAATAGTCTGTACAATCCAAACCTGAGGGAATATTTTGCTGGCCATTTCACCTCGTGCATTCTCCTCCTCTTTATTCCCTTCTTAAAGCATCGTGCATGTCTTTTCTGCCCTTATCAAGTATTGAAAACAAACAAATACGTGTTATTATTAAAGAGATTCTTGCCAGGAGGTGAGAGAAAGATGTGTTCCTATGAGATTTGCTTACATATTCTGCGGATTGTAGATAGTATAGCTTTACATTTATTGAAATTGTCTTTTCCCCCGAGTTCGAAGAAAATGTGCCTAAAGCTATTATCGCATCTATCGACTCTGTGGGATTTAACGGACGTGGCTCCTGCTCCCAAGTGGTTGGAAAATGACCTCTATGAAGCAAAGTTCAAGCAGAGTGAAAGCTCTGAGACTGAGATTAGAGACCTGTCAGTTGCCTGGTAGGATAAAAGTGTAAAATTATATGTGACGCTCAGTTCAGTCACATCAAACAGCTCAGAAATGTTTACTGAATGAACTACACGGTCGCTAATTACACTTTCCCCTTAAGCATTCACATTATCATGGGCAACAAATACCCAGAGAATATGGAAAGGGAAAGCTTCTAATAAGTATGCAACAATTACAGCAGGCATGGTTTTGCACCTTAATTTTCTTACAGTGATTATTTATAGTGAAGAGGAAAAATTTGGCCTGTCATCACATACAGTATCTCTGTATCTCTGTTTCAGGTCTTCTGCGAAAAAAAGATGATAAATTTTAAATGAAAATATAGCAACAGGAATGTATCTACTAACACTAAAATAAACACAGCCTTCCTCACAACATGGTACAAAACATTGCCTTAACCTAGTGACCTTTAGTGACCAGGCTGTTCGGTATGGCCATATATATAATGTCTAATGATTACAGCAGCAATTAAAAACCTGATGAATCAAAGTGCGTTGAAATTACTCTTCCACTTCTTTCTGGAGGAAGTGCGTTAACCTTGTATACCGTGGATTTTTTTTTATTCTTGCAACTTCCCTGTGTTAAAAATTGGTTTTCTCTTGATAGTCACTAATTCCAAATTTTGTAACGTAATACAGAAGACTGATAATGAAAGGTCCTCTTTCTACAAGCGAGGACCCTGGCTCTACACTTTAACTTCGCCCACAAAAACCTCTGACCGTGGACACGATCCAGAAAGCAAAAGCAAGATGCAGGGGGCCCCGGGACTTCCAAGCTGAGCTTTGTGGGGCAGTTGTGGTAGGCTGACATGAGACCCTTCAGGCAAGAAGGGAGGACAAGGCCCGGGGGGGGCTTTGCTGCTGGTGTCCACATGCTAGAAGGCATGCTCCACCCCATCCACTTCCAAGCCATTGGAAGCCTATTGAGGCACCAAGGTCATTAACAAACCCACAGAGAGAGAAATCTGGGATGATCCATTTCCACGGGCACACAGGCAACGAAGCACTCAAGCACGCGGCCATACAGAAAGAGAGATAACTGCTCTACCTGCTGCCATTTGCATGCTGTAGGTGACCAATTCATGGTTCCTGTTGGTTTTTTTTTTTTCTTTCTTTCTTTGAAAATGCATTTTACACAATGGAAGTATTTTTTTTTCTTCTCGGTGATTTTTTTGAGTCATACTATACTGTGGTCAGGAAAGGAAGAACCAATTTGTTTGATGGAATAACTACAGCAGATAAAAAATGATACACAATAAAACTCAGTTATACTAAACTGCTGAGCCAGTCTGGAAGAAACCATTGTTTTGCAATCTGAATATTTCTACTGTCTACTCAAAGCATAGTTTAGTTAAACTGTTTTACATTAGCAAGTTTAGACAACAAATTGTTTCACAGAAAGATATTTGCTGTAACCGTTATCATTGAAAAAATGTGGCTTTATCTCTGCCTCTTAATTTAATGTATACCTTTGATTTTTTTATTCTTGTAATTTTTCTCAGATGAAAATTAGCTTTTTCCTGATCTTTGTTAATTCCAAATTCTGTAACATCATAAAAAAGCCTAATTAACAAAAGCAGAACCTTAATCTTCTACAATATATTCAATAACTTGCTAGTAAAAAAATATGATTTTTTTCTCTCCACCTTTATATGATCTCTAAAACATGTGCTTAATTAAAATTGATCTCTCTTACTTGAAATCTTTACAGAGTGACTTAGAGAAACACGGCCTCAAACACAGTTATTTGAATTTACATTAGCAGAAGATCTAACCAATAATATGTAATTGCTGTTACATAGTGTCATTTACACGTAATGCTACTGTCTCAAGCATTTTAATCGTGATAAAGCATACATTGTTTCCAGCTGATTTTTGCAGACTGCTTGATTAAATCCCCCAAAGCATATAAACCATTGTATCTGGCACGATGATCAGCATGCAGGACAGGTTAGTTGAAGTTTTAAAGGGGGAGGGTTTTTTGCTCAATATGGATATTCTGGAGCGGTGGGAGTCTGGTGCTGAGTTCTGGGGTCCAGTTCACAGTTACAGGTCACAAGGGGCACAACCCACAGTATTTTTCCTGTTGGCTGAATTAGCCACACCATAAACATTGAAGAAGTAACCCAAGATGGAGGTGTCAGGGGCGTGTGTGCGATATTCTGCTTTTTAAGGCTGCATGTTTTAAGGCTCTGTAACCATCCTTGAGAAATCTAGTGTAACCAGAAAAACAAGTGAAAAAAAAATTAAAATATTTCCTTTTAATTTCTACCAGTGTCTGACTCTAAACAGACGGTAGCCTCATTGATTTATTACCTTCCCTAACCTCTTCTGAAATGCCTATTATATTTTTGCCCAGTTACCAAACTTTACAAATTTTTCAGTTTCATTGTCACAGGTGTTACTTCTACCAAGAAAATCCAGAAATGGATGTCAGAGAAATTAAACCTGTACTGCAGCCAAAACAGGTTAAGGACACAAGGACATGTTCCAAGGCATCCAAACTAGCTCAGACAAATTTGCTTATGCAGAAAACAATTGTAAATATGTGGAAATAAAAGGAGTACCTCTTCCACAGTGCTTTGCCAGAAGGAAAAATCCCACAGCACTGCCATTCTCCCAATTTTTACTTTCACTGTCTCCAGATATTTTGAAGGTAGATGTTTCAAAGACAGCCTGACATGAGAAATGCAGCTCAGGTGACTTAGCAGAGATCCCAAGGAGCAGAGAGAAATCCTCACTCTGGACTGGCTGATGTATGAAAAATACCTCAAGTCTCTCTCATGCACAATCTGTTAACAAATGGTAGAATTTTAACATTAAACCTGATCAAATTTTGGGTGGGGAGTGGGATCAAGATAGAACGGACAATTGGTTTACTAAAAAGGTTTGGAAATCATGATGAAATAAAGGACTTTTCAAAAATTGTGCACATATTCCATAGCCAGAATTCAAAACCCGTAAGGAAAGAAGCCGTTTTGGAGGAGGTGATTTCCTTCAAACTCTGCCCTTCATGGACAATTTGCAGAGCTACCCCTGCACAGACTTTACGCAGGCCTGAGTCTCTTCATAACTCTCCTGTTCTTGATTGCAAAGAAAACACCACCACCACCACCACCCCCCGTACTGTATTATTTGGAAATTAATATCCAAATCTTCCTCTCCACTCTCCTTGTTTTCTCCCTTCCTGGTATTCAGAGGATATTAGCAATAGTAGTGAAGAACGGCTTCTGAGGCTCCTGCTAATCGCAGGGCAATGGCAAGTCGGGGAGATGCCGAGGGAGTTCGGCAGTGACAGATTCCTGAGTAGGTGCTGACAGGAAATCCTTGTCCAGTGCACATTTTCTGTGGTAGGGATGCTAGCGTATCAGACAACATGACCTGAGGTAGGTATAGTCTGGAACTGGATCCCAAAAAAACAGGTCTAGCTTTTGTTTCTGGGAACTTTTCCTATTTGCCTTCGACAATTCCTGCCCTCTGCAATGACAGTTATGAAAAAGACATTTTCAATAAAAAAAAAAAAAAAAAAAAAAGTGGAAGGTCAATTTAAAAGACAGAAAGTGTTTTCAGATGTTTTAAACTTTTGTTTCATTTGTTATTCATAGAAATGATCTTCAAAAAATAAAGACGTGAAGGATATGCCCTGGGCTTGACTTCCTGTGGGCTAGGAATGGTATAAATTATGTCTTTGCATTGTAAAAAGTGATCTTTCCTCCCTACCAGTGCTATCAGCATCCGCAGGTCTGTATCCACTGGGAACAATTAATTTTTTCCCAAACAAGTTTGCTCATTAAAGTATCTGACTACCACTTTATTTATTTCTAATAGATGGTGCCCTCTTTTTGTAGCAGATGTTGAAACTGAAAATAAGTTCTTTAAACATATGCTATTATGATGGGGGAATGTCAAGCGTAGCCTGCCTCCGGTTTGCGCTGGAACCAGTACGGAGCACGGGCTCTCCCTCCGGCACTCAATGAGAAACTAACTGGCTAATTGACGACCTGGGAAAAGACAGGCTGAATCTTCAACAAATATTTCCTTTATATAAAACATGAATTATACACTGAAGTCAAATATCACGTGAAGAAAACAGAAGCAGATAAAAGCCCATTCCCTTCGCAGATGCTCAGTCTTAACTCACCCCTCCTGGTAGCACCGTGGCCCCTCATCCGCAACGCTCTTTTGGCCCAGACAGGGCCTCGATGTGCAAAGAAAACAGCAATTTGCAATGCCCTCTCCTGCCTACTCCATCTCATTTTTTTCCCTTCAAAAAATCATATCTGATCTTCTTCACCCATTCTAAAAATGCTTTGCAAAATATTATTTTTCTTTGAAGTTCACCTTTAACAATTCCCGTCCTTTCGCTCTTCCCGCACCCGGTACCTCTAGATGGCCGGGTGGATTGCTTGTACCATCAGAAGAGAGGGCACTGCAACCTCGCCACTTCCCTCATCATGGTCAGTTTGAGACAGTCCTCCAGGCAATTTAACAACAGCTTCCCCCCGCCACAATAAACCACTTTATAGCACTCTTGTCCAATGCGAATTGACCTGCAGGGCACATTTCAGTAGCAGCTTAATTCACTTTCTCCCTTCCCTCGAGTTGAAAACGGTAGGGCATTAGTTGCTGTATAATGTGACGTCTGTGTCTTGTCTCTCCTATTATCTAGACTAAGTAGATCATAACACCTGCAATATAGCTGTGTGTTGATTTAAATGAAGAAATATGGTTCGATGTTAAAATAATTCCTTTAATTTATATATAGCAAAGCCTCACGCAACGTATTATGTCAACGACATCCCAAATCAAGATGTGCAATCTTGAGAAATTGTTTGATTAACTTCTGTCTTGTAAAACATCTTCCCGTGGCAAGTACTTAAGCCTGTGAGAGCTGCCAAGTTCAAGCCAGTGTGGCTCATGCTATAAGTCTTTCTGCAGTCCTTTGGGCCACTCCTTAACAAGAGCTACCATTTTGCTGTCACTGTCACTTCGCATATCCAGTCTCTAAAGCTCTGTTTGTTGTTTCATTCTGCTCTATGTCTCCCTTAGGAACTTCTTCATTTTAATATAAATAGAGCGCTTCATCATGCAGTGCCAAAGACTCGTAGAAGGTACAACTCTCAATATTACTGAAGACGATGCATACAGATGAATTTGGCAGCAGATCACAAACAAAGGGCCTTAATGAAAAGGGGCAAAATTCCTAACCCAAAGGTATGGAAGGGAAGAGTTTGAAAATAATAAAGGAAAGGGGAAATGAACGCCTCCCTCTGCTAACAATTGGTTTGATTGTTATTCACAAACATCACCAGAAGCAGAAAATTATGCCCTTTTGCCATACATCACAAATACATCATACAGTATGCATATTTTTAAAGTTCATCTTTAATGGGATTTTTCTTTTAACATGGAAATTAATTTTCCTTCTGAATTGGGATGATTTTTTAAAATCCCATAACATTTCTAAGCAAAAAATTTATATCTGTTTTAGAAAACTACGTTGTAGAAAAATGTTCATTTTGGAAATTTTAATAGTTGTTTTTTAATGTTGTTTAAAACTTTGCATACTTTTCAATTTTGCCTTTTTGTATGCACCTATTTATATGATATGATCAAGCATATGATAATAAGATAGGACATAATAATATTAAAATAGGAAAATTAGGATAGTATAGGATAATAGGATTAAGGATGCCCAGGCAGAGGCATGAAATTTGATGTGTTATGTGTTGAGAAAACGCAAAATAAAAAAGCAGTTTCTAACACTTTCTTAACAGCAGCAAATAATAATAATAATAATAATAATAATAATAATAATAATAATAATAATAATGTGCTACAAACACTGTGTGTCACTATATGACATGATAGCTGTGATATGTTACGTTCTGGTCACCTAATACTTAGCAACAGGATAACTTTTTATATTTTTGGAAGAAAGTGTCTCCTATAAAAGTGACATTTGAGATGTTTCAGAAGAGATGAATGAAATCAGGGGTTATTTTAGTTCTGCAAATTTTACCTCTCATGTGTTGGCGTATAATCCCAGTACCACTGTCACGTTGGATCTCATCCCATTCTGTACGAAGTAACACGAGGGGATCAAATAAAAGTTGGGTTTTGCCCTAGCAATAGTTTCTAATGACTTAACTACATTTAAACCATCTTGTCCACAACCCTTTGGCTTTAGCCTCCGACTTGAATAATATAACTGTTTCTATCATATCCATATGGAAATGCTTTGGGGATCGTATCAGCTCATGCTTGCATATTTAATGTGGTTGTGCCCGTTTAATAGCTTACTGCATGACAGTTCTTAGCATTTCTGTTTCCTTTTGTGCCCTCTGCAGTGAATATGCAGGTTATCTTATATATTTACTACACTTTTTCAAATTCTACATGTGCACAAATATCCCAGCCATTTGGAAATTGTTAATATCCAGTTACAAATTCACAAGTGGCAAATACGCAACCGTGAAATTCAGTAGTTACAAAGCAGAACATTTGTACATTGTAAATTCCTGTACCTTTCTTAAGTTGCATGATGGGGAGCAGCAGGTGACACTAGCCAGTTTTATGTGCGCTTTACCTTTCTCTAACACCCCTCTCGCTCCCTTCCCTCCTACCGATGCTGCTCAAGTATAGAGTTTCATTCATTCACTTTCATGCTAAAACCCATCGTGCTGAAAAAAAATCAGAGAATTCAACAGGACCATAGCTGATGCAGGCTTTTATCTGGATAGGTATATTTGTATGGTTATGTATGTGCTCATGCATGTAGATGAGAGCAAGCACGGAGGGAGGATGGAGGTCACATTACAGTATTTAATGGACGTACGACACCCTTTCTGCCATCTACCCTCTCTCCCCATTACCACAGAATACAAGCACCTCAAAAGTATTAGCATATCTAAACTCATGACACTTCTGTGAGGCAGAGGACTGCTGTTATCCCTTTTTTAGAAATCAAAAATTCAGCCTGGAGTCAGCTGGTCAGACCAGCGTCTCCCACTTTGCCACCCAGCAGCAGAGCTCTGGGTCTGCAGTTTTCGCTTTTGCAGCCTTTCCTGCTAAACAGGAAAGCTTAGCGAGACTTTAAACAACACTGAGGTTAGGGCAACTCAATTCACCGGTAGCGGTGGTGAGTGGAGGTTTCAATGTCCCGGCTCCATCCCCTGCCCCCAGTGGAGGTGGGAGGGCCTTTACTACAGAAGTAACTCATCTGGTATATTAGCCCTATGTTCTTTTTACTGTAGCTGCAAATTCCGGCTTTTTTAAAAACAAACAAATTACTTAAATGTTAGAGAAGACGTATCATAGGAGTGTAAATCAGGCAAATGCCAAGTCTTGCAGAACAGACATGCACAGAAAGGAAGAACGAGGCTACTATCCAATGGCTTTTTATACCTTTTTCACATAACGATCTGCTCCCAAGTTACATTTGAAAAGCTGTGTAGTATATATATTAATCACATCTCAAACAACTATCATAGAAAATACTTGCGTGATATCTGTAAGATGCCCTTTCACTGGGCCAATAAAACATAGACCTATATAATTATTATTTTCAAAACCACAATGTTCTGCTTCATAAGTAGCCCTGTGTATCTTCAGCCACACCACTCATGGAGTAAGATGCTACTTGGTGAATAAAGGGGGATAGAGTCTACCTCACAGTTATAAAAGATAATCTTATTGTAAGGACATAAGCAAACGTTGGTATTTAATCATCTTATACCATAATTGGTATCTTCTGATAAGGCAGAGCAGCAGACACAAGCATATTTACTTAGAAGGCAAAGACTAGTGGAAATCCTTAAATAACAGTAGTCAAATTCTGCTGTCACTCTGTAAATTTACTGGTGGCAGAACTTACTTTCAGGAGTCTGAGAAAAGTCCTTTCTTATGACGTTTTTGGTGTATAAATACTACGTGGTATTTTTGTGAGGAAATAGTTGTGTAATTCATATCTTCACTCTGTGCTTGGAGGTTTTTGCCTCACCTGTGTCAAAACATCATAATCTTACAGCTGCTAATTGCAGCAGAGTGGCGCCTTGAGTTATTTTTGTGGTCAGCATGAGATGACATGTGACATTACATGTTATAGTAACCCTCAATAAGGCCTTTCTATCGTAAAGATTTTAATGCAGAAGGGGGGGGGGGATGTCCCAAGATAATTTTAATCTGTAAGTACATTTTTCTTGATTGTTATGCAAAATTAAGCTGATTTGATTATTTGTCAGGTTTACTATTTAATACTAATGCACAGTGGTGTAACATATTAACTAGCTAAAGCTTTTAAGGCAGTTAGTCAAAATAAGTGCATATTAGTTGAGTTCTGACTATGCTGGGTTTTTGCCCGAGCAGAAAATGAGTGAATAAAAGCAAGAATTTAACATGATGAGTCATACCAATCATATTAAAAACTTACCTTTTAGGGACCCCATTAGGTGATATCCCGCAGCCCATATTTAGTAACCCTCTGATTGACATTGGCAAGAATTTTTCTGCGTAGGAGCCATGTAGGGACTCCGGATTTTGGCTTGTTCTGTCTTTAAAATGCCGACAGATCAGATGTGTTCTGAGAACCACAAACAACCGATTTCTTTAAAAGAGCATTTTCTAATCGCTACCGGTTTCTTAACAGCCTACGAATAGGCATATGTTCTTTCAGCCGAGAACGTGTATCAGGTTTCCTGGAAACCATCCCACTAGGGCATGACTATAGCTCCAATATAAGCAGTGAAGCACTTAAAAGGGGGCTAATTAGCTATTTGCTGTACTTGACAGATAAAAGATGTATGCAAGCACAGAGAAAAGACTGCAAATATAGATATCCCTGATTATGTTATTGTCCAACACTTTAATTAATTTCTTAGACCATCTTTGTGTAATATAAAAAGGTTTTAAAAGATGTGATAGTAACAAGGCTGTGGTGTTTCTTTAACTAATCACCATCACTGCAGGGTGCTGGAAATTTTAAAGCACGTTTTATATGCTCAGTTCATTGAAGAATTACTTTTACTTCCTCTGGCCTCAATTTTTCCTATATTTGCAGAGCAGCAATGAGAAAGGTGTGATTTGATTCAACTAGTGTGCTGCCCAGAAGCCACGGCGGATGCCATTTTGGCATGTAAATCGTCTACAGAGGAGACAGACTGGCTGGTGACTACAAATAGGGGCAGACGATAAAACCTTTGGGATCCATCTGCAACTCTACAACTCATTCACTGGGTAAGGAAGTAATGCAGCTTCTCTGAGACTCATTTTAGCTACCCATAAAATTGGGGAATCATATTTATCTGACACTTGTAAGCATTGTGTGGCTTTACACCCCCCCACCCCTCAAGTTCTCTGAAAGCCTCAGATGAAATTTCCTCACAATATATTTTTGCTTCTAATTTTAGCCAAAACCAAATGCAAAGTTGTCTACAATGTGAGGCTAGCCAAGCAAATAAATACATTAACCAAACCTTCTGAAATAAAAACATTTTGGACAAGGGTTTGTGACCAGGGTTTAGATTCCAGCACGAATTAGGGCTCCTTCCTATTTTACTGATACAGTTTCACAAGTTCACAACAATACGCAGTCACCTTGGCTATAAATCATTTTGGTACGTTTCCATCAATGTCGCAGGAAGGAAGGATTGGGCCCACGCCACGTCAAAATAATGAGGTATGCAGGTAAGCAGATAGGTACCAACAGCGTAAACAGCAGTACAGAAACCAGCAGCGTTTTAAACTTTGTTAATAGCGAGAGGCCAGGTACATTAAAGTAACAGACAATTTGTTCGATAAGCAATTGATATTTGACAGGCCAGTGACAGCCTTGTTGTCAGGAGATCACCGCTCCAGTCTCAGTATGTGACTTTAAAAACTTCACTAGGGGAAAAATTACAGTCAGGCAAGCGGCAGCAAGGCATAGCCTAAGGCACTATCTGCCAATAACTAAGTCCTAGGGAAAACTGATTTGTGGCTTCTGATCACATGAACCTATAGCCTTCACTATTGACTAATTGTGGTTCATCTGGATGTAGATCTATCTTGGCTAACAAGAAAGCACTAGAGGTCTTCATTTAGCCATTGAGCTGAGTCTCTGGAGACATGTGTGCAGCTGTCTTTACCTTCTTACCAATCAACACATCAAAAGCTGCAGAATATATTTCCACTTTCAGAAATGCAAACTGCAAGTGAGATAAAGTTGCCAAACTAGACTTGAAAAAGAGTGAATGATTATGACTCTGCTCCAAATACAAAAGATAAATCATTTATGACCTGCAGAACTTTCCTATCTATATAAATTTAGAACAGATACAATAGAGTCAATTTATCAGCTGGACAGCCGCATCATTTTAATGTAACTGTAAAGGATTAAAACAATTT
>NW_008823889.1:396457-402254 GCF_000699105.1 Pygoscelis adeliae
AGACCAGGTGAATGCACATTCCCTTGCACAAAAGGACCATTGAATGATGCTGTTTTGATTTGGGTTTTTTTTCAGTGAAGCTAGTATAGTTAAAAATAATCTACTTGGTGCCATGAAAATCAGCTGTTAATTACTATGCAAAGCATCCTACCTAGTCCAAACATTATGCTAAAATTGGAAAAAAAAAATATCAACACTATTATGGAAGCATTTGAAGCTAAAGCTACAGAAGAGACAGGGTCAGCAATTTTGACTTAAATCACTTTCTTGGCTTCTGCTCATGTTAGTAATTCATTCAACTAAAGGCAGTATTGGCAAGACAGAACACCGCCACTGAAGGAGGTGAGCTCCCTCATGCTCCATCAATGCTATCAGACTTTAAAAGTCCACAGCAATTTTAGGGCGCAATTATAGTTTGACTTAAAGTCCAGATTTAGGTCACACTGGACTTAATAGGCAAACAGTTTGCTTCAGTCCCAAATGAACAAGAATTTTGTGATGTCCATTAATCAAGGCAGGATCAGCCAGTGCCGGATCTGACTCTCAGTCTCATAATATGAGGCATACCCAAACCACTACTGCTTTTTCTTGTTTGTACTGTCTCGGTAAGTCAGGTGGAAAGTTTTTCTTGTGAGATTTCTGTTTCTTCCCACTCCAGAAGAATGAGAGTACAGAGAGGGTGCAGAGTCCTTGCAGGATTTCGGTATCTCTGCGTCTCAGCTTGGCTGCAGAAGGGAACTGGCAAATGATTTTTGCCATTTAACGTTCTGCCCAGTTAAATTGGGGTTTGCAGCCTGGCAGAGAAGAGAAAATTGAGCACATAAAATTAAAAGCAATGTAAACATCCCCTTAGAATGTCAATCCTGAAGATAACTTTGCGCATTTTTAGTTATATTAATGGACACCTGTTTCTGGATTGCCTATCTTGACCGCGATCAAAGAGGAAACTAAAACTAGCTGAGCAGTTTGGGACTAGGAATTATGAGAAACTTATGAGAGATGATTTAAATTTAAAGCCTCTTCTTCAGGGCAGATTGTTGCGTGTAGGTGAAGCAGAAAAACTTGTGTGTTTTCAAAGTTCTTAGGGTTTAACAGAATACATTTCTGCATCTGTCGAGGTGTACCTATTGCTGCTTATTATTTTTGTTACTAATTTTGATCTAGCACAGAGATGCACTTTTTTTTTTTAAGTAATATATCTATCTCACATTTCTTTTTGTTGGACTTCCACTGTGAAGCTTTTGCCCAACAGACCTATGATAAATGACAAAAGTTCTTACTGGCGGAGCAAAGAGTTCAGCCTGTTCCCAAAGCTGCCACATCTTCCTCGTTATAAGACCCTCTTTTCACGTTGCTTAGAATTTTGCAAAATTAACTCCCAAGAATAACATTTTCCACATTGACATGGTTACTCGGGAAAATATCTTGAGATCTTGCCTCTTGCCTTTGAAATACGGGAATGCCTCTATACTCAAAGCAGGGATGGCTTGTTACCACTTTCTCAAAAATGCCTTCAGTTGGCCAAACTGTAAAACTTTGTGAGGAAAAATAAAAAATAAAGAAAATTGCACTTCAGTGCAGGCTCAGTAAAAACAGCTTTCACTTTTAAGAGTTTTTTCAAAGTGAAAACTCTGAAGATTTTACCTTACTGGTCTCACTCTGGCCCCCACAAAAGACAGGATGGGTGCAAACCCTGGGCAAGGGCGACCTGGAAGTGTTTCTCACATTTTCTCTCAAAGGGCTGCTCCTCTCCAGGGCTGCTGCCAGGTGCTGTAGCTGAGAGCAGGGCACCACCAGCATTTCCCAACCTCCTTGTTACCGCTCCTTGCTACTCTTCCTGCTGCAGGTGGGGAGAAGCCGCTGGAGCTGGAAGCCAACGCAGTGGAAAACTATGAGGAGGGAAACACAGGGGTTGCAAAAAGGAGCCTGCTGGGCATGCAAGCGGAGAGAAGAGAGAACAGTGATGAATATTTTATACTCATCATCTTATATATAGATGATGATCTTATATATAGAGAATGGGGTAGGGGGAGGATATATGAGATATATCTCATATATGAGATATATGAGAAATTTGGAGCTAATTTTTTTTTTTTATTAGGAAACATTAGTTTATCAAGCCTGTAACTTTCCTGCAAAAAATGACAGTTTCCCTATTACGTTTCATTCAGAAAACGGTTCTCACCTCCCGAATGGAAATTTTGGAAGGAGAAAAAGGCCAGGGGGAAAGGAGGAAAGGGGAAGAGAAAACTTATCCCAGAATAGTGCCTCAAATGTTTGCCTAAGCACTATGAGACTACCCTCAAGGGCCTAATTCAGACCTGGACTTGAACCCCAGCCTTCCACTTTCCACAGAAATATCCTAATAGCCAGTGCATTTGTTGCTCCAAGGAGAGTCTTTTTTTCAAATGCTTCTACACAACAAACTGCTCTTTAACTAGGAAATGCTAATACTCAAAATCCCTTCCTTACTCCAGTTCCCCCTCCATGCCTTATAATTCAGCTTTTAGTGATACGAACATGTCTTGTTTTCTCAACTCTCCCTCTCCTCACTCAATGTGCAGGACTGAGCTGCTCTCGAGATGGATCCAAGCTGTGAAGGCAAAAGCTGTAGTACCCTTGCTTCATCCATCACAAAAGTTACCAAGTCTGCAGAAAAGGAAGCTGACCACCACAGAAGGTGACAAGATGTGATCTCATCTCATCGTCAGAGCAGATCAGCATCACACTGGAGAATTAGCTTTTTCTGAAATACGCATCTCTGAAAGAAAACCTTGCACAGATGGACACTAACTAGGCATTTCTTTCTACCTGCGCACCTGAACACAGGCTAAAGGTGCTGATCTGCAGAACAGACCACTCCTGGGTGTGCTTTGTATATTTTAAGTACATACCATATATTCTGAAGAAAAAGAAAAGAGTAAAACAAGTTCTGGATGAGGAGGCACAGGAGTTCTTTAACTCTGAAATGTCAAGCCTAAATAAAAGGTTGTTTCCATAAGAAGCAGGAGCCGATGATGGAACTGTTTGCTTACAAAGAAGTACACACAAAACAAGGAGACAAGTTATTGTGTTTTCTCATCTTAACCCCTCTCAAGTTTCTTGGTACTTGTTCTGCAGACTGGATAGCTGCTTTGTGAACAAATTGCCTTTCTTTCCATTTGGAATTTGAACTCTCCGACTTTCTGGAGGAAACACCCTGAATCACTCCGATATTCTGTGGCAATTAAAAAGCACTGAAGGAAATACTACCTCTGCAGCAGTTTGAGAATTGGTTGGGTAAAATGACCTTTTCTACTCCTAAGAGTTGCATACTTTTAAATTACTAGGGCAGTAATTTCCATAATAAAGACATAAATCTATACATATGATATAAACCAAAATAATAATTTTTTAAATCTATTTGCAGAACTCTGAAACTCCAGAGACATATAACCCACATAAGGAACATGAGTTAAATAAAAGGTAAAGCCCAGCTAATGTCACCATGCTAGAAAGGAGATTGCACAGTTTTGGTAAATCCTTAGATTTCATCAAGGGAGAATCTTCAGAATTAGAAGATGTGGCAGCAGGCTGGCACATACCGATGCCAGCCCTCAGGAGGATAGGTATGACAAGGACTGGCGAGCATTTGAAAACAGGGTGCAGCTCTTTAGGTCAGATCTCCTCCACCTTTTCCCAAAGAGCCTTTAGAGGTTGAAGGCCTCTGTAAACAGCCTCCATTAGGGATACAGCAGCCACACACCTCCTCAGTGGACACAGTTTATGCTTAGCTAATGAGTACAGCTGTGGTTAGACATGGCAGCTTGGCGTTCAGTCCCGTTTCTCCTGAGCTTGTGCCACCTTTTTGCAGGAAGCCAAGTCAGCAAGGCCTAAAGTGCTTCAGGACTTCCCCTTTTACATGCTGAGGAAGACACAGGATCAGGATTCGACACCAGGCTCCACTTGCAATAACCAGGGTACACAAGAGGTTTCACGTGCAGACGCATGTTCCCAATAACTCCTCCTCTCTCTTTTCTTTTGCTATGCCAAGAACACAGCTAAACAACTCCCCCCATAGGTATTACTCTTTTTTTTGCATTAATAATAAGGTAACTCCAACACTTTCAGCACGGCAGACTAACCATAACATGAGAATGATTACTCTAATATGTGCCATGATTGATAAAACCTGAAGGCGTTACCTCATGTATTGTTTCTAGAAAATGAATGAGCCCTACCTATAGTAACCCCAAACAAAAACCTATTAAGTGGGATTGCCCCCAAGCTCTATGGTAGGGCATGTCCCTCACACCTGTGTGGTCAGAGGAACCAGAGGCCACTGGTTCACCCGTCTCCATCTGCATAACACACTGCCACCATTTCTCGGCCAGCCTCATGAAATCCAGAGCCTTGAGAAGAAAAAATTGGCCCAAAGCACAGAAACTGTTTATTCCACCACTACCGCTAACATTCTAACACTGTTTAGAATACATCAGGGGATTTAATGAGGCCACTACTAAGCGCTGCAATCAAAGAGATTAATTTGAGGACTGGTACAAGTGTCCTCAAAATCACACTCAGCATGGGTGTATCACCTACCTCATTTTTATGTGCTTCTCTCCTCTTTCCTTAACTCTGTTTACCAAGAAACATTTCATTCCCCCACAGGTGCAGTTTTCCAATTATTTTCTGCCTTACAGATTAAGCACTTTTTTATAACAAAAAAGACACCACCTTGTTTGGTGAAGGAGACCTGTCTTACACTTTGCTAACATTATAGCCAGATTTCACGGTCATGGGAAAACAAAACACCCCAAATGGAGCAGTTATTAATTCAATAAATCCAGCTGCTCTCAGTGCTCTGGGCAAAAGGCAAAGTTAAAAGCAGCTGCTCATTGACGACATGTGCGACCTGACCAGGGGAAGGTAGCTGTTTTAGCACATCATCCACCACTTTGAAGGCTGACTGCACTCAATTTCTTAGACAATCTACACACCATTTTCAGTTCTGTACCTCCATAATTTATCACAACAATACCTCAAGCTTACAGATGGGGGGGGGGGAATGAAAACAATTTACAGTATCAAGATGAAAGAAGCTGGACGGCTCAAGAAGACCTACTATGTAAATCATATCCACAACTTAAAGGAATGTCACCATAATATTCTGGAATTAATTTTTCCAGCATTCCTATATAGGTCACACAAAGGTAAATGTAGTTTCCTCCTCCCCCTACCACTATATCTGGAGTTGTTTATCAATATGTTAAAGAGGAAATTGATTCTACCTCCCCTTTTCTACATGGACAATAAGAACCTTATGTATAAAAACTTCTGATAAAAATAACAGCAATCAGTAAAAAATTAGTGTGCAGTCTGTCTATATGTCTTCCCTTCAGATTTTTGGGCACATCCTTCAAAAGTAACTCTTCATGATACTCAAGATTAAGAAAGGAAAATAATCTTTTCCCACCAACAGGCTGGATCACACACAGTGTATCCCATTCAGACATATCTCGCCAATCCTAGTTAGCTTTAAAAACGCAAAAGTTATCTCCAGCCTTCATAACATTTCTAACAAATTAAATATGTGATTTTAAAACCATTATTTTTAAGTTGATTTCAAACACAGATCTATATTTTCAGACAGTTTTCTAAGTTATAATTGCTAAATATGTCTGATTAATCAAAGGTATGCTCTCCAGTACGAAAATACTAATTTTCCTTTATAAAAGTATTTGCAGATACAACTTTGCTTTTTTATTGATGGTTAGGTAACCACCTTTTGCACACAAGTTTATTTTTTCTGTGTTCA
>NW_008823889.1:402292-411726 GCF_000699105.1 Pygoscelis adeliae
AAGGAGAGCCAAAACTGTGCGTGCACATCTCCTTACACAGTTTTCCCTCTTCTCTCAATTAACAATGACATATTTATCTAAGAAACCTCTGAATTTAACTACATTTATTGTGTCCTTCTCAGCACTTGAACTGCAATCCGCCTCTCAGTCTCTCTTTCCCCCAGGATTTACTTTTAAAGGTACAAGCACGTTAACAGTTTCAAACAGCTGCTATGGAAAAAAAATCATCATGAATTTTTCCTTCTTCCTCCTCAATTGTGGACTTAAATCTCAAAATACACTGAGGCTGAGTTCAAGAAACAGTTGCAGTTACAGGATTAACTCCAGACACCTCCTGCTCCAGCACGCTCGAAGTTGGGGCTTATACCAGTGGAAAGGTGATACAAGAGATATGCATCTCCTGCTTTTCACACTGGTGGGTCCTGACATTTTGGGTCAAGCAAACTTTTAATGAATGGGAAAACTATTTGAAGTTATATTTAAGTATTTCTAAATATATTCTGAAGTATTTCTAAATATATTCTGTGTTTTTCTCGCCTTCCAAGGAATATATTTTTAGACTTCAGGCAGCCAGTTTTAAAGACAAGAGGCTTCTGAAAAGAACACAAACTAAGACTGTATTTCAGCAGAATATGTAGTACATTTGTAATATGTGGTTTCACATAGGAAAGGTAACCCGTTCCTATAAAAAGGAAACAGGGGATAACATATTAGCTCTTGAGTGGATAATCCCCATATCTCAAACCATGCTTCACCTCAAATCGTCAGATAACCTTCCGTGTGCACAACAGTCGTATCCCCACTGAATGTCTAAACATTGTATTTCTAATACCATCCTTCACATAGGCACATGTGTAGACCCCATTGCTCCCTACCTAAAGGACTTCGGACACAGGCTATTCATTTTAATGTCACCATTACCTCATCATTCATTTAGCAAAGAAGTATATAAAACTGTGCTTGCAATACTAGGACTCCTTGCTGAAATCACCCACTCCCAGTTTGACTCCACCCTACCACAGAAACTGCCTTAAAATTACAATTTTGTTTTTTCTCATCTAGTTCCAGTGTGTCACTTTGAATCTTCAGCTGATTTTCCCAGGGCAGATCCCCTCTGCAAGACCCTGATAATCTTGCCAATAGTTAACTCTTAGCCATCAGGCTACACCTAACAATACCATTGTATTTTGGGTGCTGATCATCACACCCCATTTCACTGAGGATCCATTGGGATACACAGTGAGTGAATCACCAGATTTAAGGCTCACAATGTCACAAACAAGCATTTGCCACCTTGTGTGGATAAACGATGTTGGCCAGAGAATGCAAATTGAACAGGGAGTATTTCACAGTTCTTGTCTAAACATTAAAAGCTGTTCAGACAACACTTCTGGCTCCTGACACTCCCAGACAGTCCAATGTGCCTTTTTGGTCTTTACAACCGTGCAAGTGTAAAGGGTTTTAAAAGCACTTCTGTTAAAAAGCAGTTGATAACAACTTACAATACTGAAAAATAGTATAGTATCTACTGGCTCTCCACACTAAAGACTAAAGATCCTTCCATACAGTAAGTAGTCCTGTACTAGCAAGTGACTGAGTCAATACCATTATTCATACAGAAGTGGACTAATTGGTATGAATAAGGATGAAGTTGTGCCCCAGTATTCAGCTTCCAAATGTGCACCAGTGTTAGCATTTTACTAATAGAAACACTATGATATAACTAAAGTTTTGGGAATGGATGTATTTTTTTGCTGTACATGATAAATTATTACATAATAAAATACATAAAAATTATTATCATCATCTCCCTTGCTTTTACATAGAGAAATACGGAAAATAAATTTTCACCTGATTATTTCTCATAGGGCTATATTAGCTTGAACCTGCAGTGGGCTGGGGAATGGTTTTAGTCATTCTTTACAACAGAAGGTTACACGTGATGGTCCATCACCTGCTCTAGGTCCAGGTAGACTGACTGGGTGAATCAGTGTACGTAGTGCACGGGGAGAAGGAAAGGGAGGAGCTGGCAGAGCTGCCATCACGAGGAGTCCAAAGAGCAGCGGGTCAAGACTGATTCACGTTAGATTTACAGCACCTGCACTAAATTTGCACCCTGTTCAGGTATGAAGGACATCCAGCAACACTTGGACGGTCATCTCTGAAGAAGGGAGGACCTGGCTGTATATGTACAATGAATCTGATCAATACCAAGTCCAACATGGCTCAGGGACTTGAAATTCGCTCTGTATTAGCAATGCCTATGTCTGCGGGGTTTCCAGACTGTGCAGAAATGATGACTTTGCCTCTGGCATTTCATCTAGATGAAGATCTCTTGCTCAAGCAGGTAGCAACAAACACGTTGTATTCTGCAAGGCACATGGCACCTCTTGCATTGTACCACGTCACCTTACCTGCCTGAGTGCTAAGGGGACTGTAAAGCTGCTCAAGTCAGATGTTTTAACATGACAAACTTTGTGGTATGGGGAAAGGCAATTAAGGGTGGAGAGAGGAGAAACAAGTGCTTGCGGCAAGTCACTGGAGTAGGATGCAAAGGTTTATGACACTGGACCTAGAACTTCTTCAAAGAGCTGAAGCTAAACAAAAGTTGGTACCACACTCCACCTAATTTCACATCGCTCATTGAAGTGGCGTGAATCTGTTTCTCTCTGTTTCAAATCAACAAAGATTGAAAAGGAAGAAAAAGAGGAGTTTGGAGTTGCGAGGCAGCTCCTCAGGCCACGGGGTTGCTGAGACAGCGTGAGCTTCCCTTGTAGTGCTGCGGGAGCCAGAAGGGAGCGACGGCCGCTGCCCACAGCTCCTGGTCGAGCCTAGGCAGACGGGACGAGGGGCATCCCACAAGCTCTCCTGGGAGGCTGGTTCACCACTGTCCCAGCATTTTTAACTTCTATAGCTGCAAAGCAGAAAGCCAGAAAATGTGTATACAGTGAAACTCTTGTACCAACACTGTCCTTTAGGAGCTCTTCTGCTGCAATAGCATTCAGAAGGGAGGGAAGTACGTTCCTTTCTTCTTAGTTTGTTTTCCCACGTGTTGATTGTAAGCACTCATTCTCCATGTTCTTGGGCTTGGGATTTTTTCCTCTTTTACTATCCTGTATATATTCTGGATATTCCTTGTCTCAATCTGGAAAGAGTAGCAGAAAAGTCCTTGTTGCTTGGACACTCCTCAAGTTCTGATTATGCAGTTCACAGCAGAGACGTGTATAATTTGTATTACAATTATTGCCAAATAATCATACCATGAATGTTGTATTCCTGCTATCTTAGGATAGCTGTCAAAACTTAAAGAAGGGAAAACAACTTAACAAGGAGCAGAAAAAAAAAACCCGCAGTCATTTGTGCACCTCAAGTACTAGCTGTTGGAGAAAAATTCCAGTTGCAGTAGATTTTGTAATATAAAAGTTTCCCATGCAAGTTCAGAAGCTAGTTCAGCTTCTGCTCAGGCAATTTTATAAAATCAGTAATCAGTGCTCCATGTCTATAATCTGGAATCCAGTTGTAGGACACATGAACCTCATTATCACAGCAACATGTATTTTTATTTCTAATTGCTCTTCCTCTTACAAATACAATCAAATGGCTGAAAGTCAGCTTTGCTTTTGTTCTTCTGTTGTATCAGCCATTGTAGTACAAGGGGAAGGAAGCTGTGGCACTCATGCAATCTCACTTTCGAGGGTCGGGTCCTTCTAGGGATGAGGAAAGAAAAACATGGCTGCATTTGATGACATATGTGGTACTAGCATGAAAAATAATCTGCTTTTTCTACAGCTGACTGAATGCTGTGTGGGATCCTGAGCAGATATAGATTAGTGTATGTATTTGTACTTTATAATTACTGACAAATAACTCCCACTAGCTCACGACAGCTGATGGGCAGTGTCACAGTAAAGGCTTGACTCCTCTATTACCATCAGTTTAAATTTGGTGTTTTTTCCTGTGTAAGCTTTAAAAAAATTTTCCAAGTGTTTAAATTACGTTTAATCTGATATATTGAATGTCCCTGAAGACTTACTCTATAATAGCTTTCTTTAGAATGATACACTAACTCCTTCCCCCCACACACCATTTTTCCTTTTCTTTTAAATAACAGATTTCTTTAAAAAATAAAATAGAGCGTGAGACAGAAAGCTTATATTTCAGGGAAGAACGGCGCGAGGGGCCAGGGAGGCCACATAATTGGGTGTGATGTGTCAGTTTCTCTAGTGACTGTAGGGACTATTCTGTCATCACTTCCGCAGCGCGTAAGCGAGAGGACTGCACAAATCCCCACGTCTCCCGTGACTTAACTAAACACTGGAGTCTCCTCTAAGAGAAAGCTAGTCAGGAGGTGTGCAGGTGGTTTATACATTAGCGAAGGAAGCAAGAGAGGGGGGATGTAAGAGAAAGGCAAAGGATGAGATAGTGTGACATGAAAAGAAGAGGGCCTTGCCAAAGCCAGCATATTCATACCGGTTTTTCTAAGCAAATGGTACTCCTAAAAATAAAATATATATATTTTTTTTTTTTAAAAAACAACAATCTAAAGCTACCTTAGCTAAAGGTAGCTATAGCTTACTTTACAGCTTTGGGCTACTCTGTAAACACAGCTCTCTCATCATTTCTCTAGTTACTTTCTCTTCCCTAAAGGGAAAACAGAAAAAACTAACAACGCATCACACTTCACCTACCTTCTGAGCAATTTCTGAGCGGGCAGATAAACACAGTTGGTAGTTAAGAGACACTGCAGCTGTAGTCCTTTCTCCCTAAACCTTCCTAAGAGTTATCCTATCAGTCACAATGGGCAGGATCCATCCCCCCTACCTTAGGTGGTAGAAATGCAGATCTTCAGATTGGAGCTGGTCATCTCTTTATATTCAAACGAAAGAAATAGGCAGATCTACAGGATGGTTCATCTGATAAGTTTTAGATATCAGTGTTAAAAGAAGAAAGTGCCATTTTATTTCCACAGATTATGAAAGAGTATAGACTCATAGTTCAGATGCAGACATCTACATGTACAGTGCATATAATCTCACCGTATGACGATGACTCTATGGCTTCTTGTATGAGAGAATGAAGCATCAGCATTCAAAGAAGCAAATAAAGAAACCTTTGGGTTTGTTTATTTCTGTTTTAACAAATTCACACTTAAACCATGCCCAGTTCTGTAGAAGAAAGGATCATATACTGTACTTTGGTTTTGCTAGACTCCTCCGCTGCACTTAGTTAAACTGGAGTCCTCACTGTAAGCTATGCTCACGATCCTGCCCCTTTCTGGTTCTGGAGCCCTAAAGGTCTGAGAAATTAAAAAATCACAAAATTAAATTAAGTTCACTGCATGCCCACTGGAACTCGATTACACAGATTTTCTCATAGAAATATTGTTTCTTTGTCTTTGGAAACTGTCCTACATCAGGAGTGGTATTAATTAATACAATCCCAACTTTATTTCAAGAACACAAGATGTGTTCCAACCTGTATCAAATCATGGACCAGAAATGCTTTTTGTCAATTTCCCATGTACCTAGACAACTTCTGATTTGGATAGTAAACTGGACACACACTAAGAGTAAGAGTTTATACTTGGGCCCTGTGAGTAGATCAACAAAGCAAATCTCCCCTGTGTTATGCTTCACTGCTTTGTTTTACTAGTGAAGTTGGCACTGGAGAAGTTCGCCCATACAGTACAAGCTGTTTCAGAGCCCTTGCACCTGAAACAAGAATTCTCCTTACTACTGCCTAATGCTGCCATGATTTATATATACACAAATGCAGTAAATCCCTCAGGTTTTCAGAACAGAGAAAATTAGGGACATACTCTCTTCTTTGCGGTGCCTAACTTGTGATATAAACTTCTACTCTGTGGACCGACATTATTTTTCACAGGGATCTAGGAACATGATTCCAGGGCACCACGTGCTTCTCTGAGTCCCATCCCTTGCACACAAAGGCAACCGCACAATAAAAGAGCCCAGAAGGATTTACAGATTATGAGGTCTATGCAACACCGTAACCTGTAACAAACCAAGACCCAGTGTAAAGAAAAAAAGAAAGAAAAAAGAAATTGATAGAAAGTCATAGAAAGAAAATAGAAATGTATCGTTAATATTTTAGATCTTTGAAATGAGAGGAAATGTGTAAAAGGAAACAGTAGAGTGTGTGTACGGTGTGGGTCACATCTCAGATCTGTTTCAAGGCAGAGTAATCTCCATTGTTTGAAAACCTTTCATGTTAAGGCTGGGGGGAAAAAGTGTACCCAAGAGGTTATCTGAAAATCAGACTCCAAATAAATTTACCATATGTAAATTATTTCAGATACTATTAGAAATGACCTGAAACAGCACTTGAAGCTCAGAACTAAAGCTAGCCTGAATGCTCTGATTTGACACAAGCAGATTAATTTGGTTTACAATCCTTATTTTTTTCGTGCGTGTTTTTATTATTAGGACAGGAATCAGGGACACAAAACACCAAAAGGAAAAACTTCTGCAGTAATAATCCTTTGATCAGAACCAGGAAGCATGAGAAAACTTGCAAGAGCGCTTGTTCTCAGGAGAGGAACTCCATCTTCGGTGGAGCAAACAGCATCCAGACACCAAAGCTAAAGCAGGTACATGAGAAATCCCATAATGAGCACAGCCTTGTATCTTGCAGTATTTGAAAGGCTTGCATTTGAAGAGCATGCAAAAACAGAAACAGATTTTCTTTCTACTCTCTCTGCATTATATATTAGGTTATTATTGCCATACGTGAGACCTGTGGAATTTGGAAAAGAGCTTTCTTTATGGGCATGACAATGAATAGGATGAGCTCCAGAAATACTATGCCGTAGGGTACGTGTTCTGGGACAGGTGTCCCAACCAAAGAAAATTTCTTATTTGACTTTGCTAGTCTAAAATGTACATTAATCACCTGACAGGGTCACTGCAGAGATCATAGGATTTATTAGTTCAAACATCAAACATTTATTAGTTCAAACATTTCACATACAATAGGGCAGAAAATTATTAGCTTCATATTATATACATGACTACAAGTGTCCTATTTGGCTTGCAAGTCTGCAGCCACAGTGGAATTAAGAAGTAAAAAAAGCCTAACAGCAATAATGCCTTAAAACACATTATACATGGGAGATTTTCCATTTTTGGGGGAAAAAATCCCAAATGTAGAGAACACAATCAAATTCTTTGTTTTAAATGCCATAATTATTTGTTTCACTACAAAGTGCCTCTAAATGAATTTCTTTTAGAACCAGAAGCATTTATTCACTTAGCAATTTTTTACTTGCAAATTCTACAAAACAGTGATTTCTTTTCATTTCTGTGTTTAACAGAAATGGACAGAAGTCCACTTGACTCTCCTTCATCTATTGTCATCTTGTGCTTAACAGCAAAATTCTCTCTGTGAAGGGACTGTGAAGAAGGCAGAAGCTATAATTCATCAGTATTAATACAGAACAACAAAACAGAAGATATCTATATGAAATTTTTTAACCAGAACTACAGAACATGGCTGGCTGTGTTTCCTTTCATGCAATTTCTATTTTATAGATATGCCTATATCTATAAAATAGAGAGTCAGTCATTTTAGTCATTTTACTAATGTCATTTCAGTCATTTTACCATTTAGAGCAGAAAGTGTTTTGTCTTAAGTAATAGTACTTTTAGAAGCTTTTACTCCATTTTTAAAAAATATATATATATGTACTTATCTACCACCGTTTATGTTGTTGCCCCTCTTACTTAGACTAGGGGTTTCTAGTTTCCATAGAGCTGATGCAGCAAATACTTAAACCCCCCCCCCCCCCACATTGGAATAACGACTTTTGATAGACACACTTTTCTAAAAACCTATCCCAGTAATGAGAATTTACTGATCAATCTTGCAAGGCTGAGTCCAAGTAACACAGGAGTAAATAAATAACACTCAAAACACGTACTTAAATAAATACTTTGAAATTACTCTTAGTTTCTATAACCAAAACTATTGAATTGCATATAAAGGAGATACTGATGATAGAGACCTTCAGGGAGAACTCAGCGCTATTCAACATCCTTAACGAGACAAGGATTTCCAATTTTGAGGAATCAAATTCCCATGTATTTTATTATTCTTGCTGAAGCAGCAGCCAAACAAAACGGCAGCCAAGCTGACATACTGCCGACAACTCAAACCAAATGTAAGGTCTGATCCTCCAACTTAGAAGCCATCCCATATCTTCACAAAGATCTGGGGCAGAAGTAAAAGTTTATCTGCGCAAGATGAGTACTGACTGCAAAGCAAAGCCGCGTGCAGGTTGACCAACCTTTTTAATTAAATGTGTCTGTGTGCACAGTTAGAGCAGAAGTAGAAATGGATCTCTGGGCCAGGTAAACGGCCTGGAAATACCTTAATTTAAAAAAAAAAAATTATGGGGTCCTCACCAACAGTTTTTAACATAATCTGTTGCAGAATAAGATATAAGGCCATGTTATTAAGAAAAAAAAGTTTGAAATAGGAAAACAGACTTTAAAAGAAACCCAGGTTTCACAATGGAGGGCAATTGTCAGTGGATTCCCACGGGAATCTGCACAGTTCAACTGTCTCATAAATGACCTTGAAAAAGAATAAATTTTGAGATGATAAAGATGCTTGACACCACAAAAATTAATCATTTGGTTGTAGAAAGATTTCATGATGATGAGATTGGGGAAAAAAGTTTACTGTCAATGAATATGATGCAAAACACAGACAGGAAAGGCAATCCCAATTATATAATGACGGATACTAAAGTCAAGTTTCAGGAAAGCGTGGACACATTGTGGATAGTAAGCGCCCGCTCAGTGTGTGGCAAAAGAACAAAACAGCAAACAAAATGTTCAGAATTGTTATGCAAATAATACAGGACAAACAAAAAAAATTATGCTAGTGAAAATCATTGGTGCAGCAGCCACTTCTTGAATACTGGATGCTGTTCTGACCTCCATAAAAATATAGCAGAGCTTCAAAAGATACAAAGTGTACCCAGGATGACCAAGAGTGAACAAAGGCACACGAGCCACTCTGTAGACAGAGAAACTAATTAGGCTGGGACCCTTCAACACAGTAAAAAGAGGCAGGTGAGAGAGAATTTGTTCCCTGTTTATGTTCTCAAGTAAAAATTTCCACTGTGTCTCGCAACAGAAGAACTAGGGAATATCAAATTAAATTGTTAGGTAGTCCATTTAAAATAAGCACTTTACCAGGAATTCTTTTTTTCAGATAATTCATAATTAAATTGATCGTTTAAACTTACTCGTTGCTACATCATGCCACAAGTGTAAATAGAAGCAAAATGCAACTGGGTAAATTTATTGAAGAGGGGACTATTAAGGGCACTAAAATACAACAATATGGTAAAACCTATAAAAAGAAATCTCTAAAACTGAGATCATTAGAAGATGGAAAATATTCTC
>NW_008823889.1:411748-419866 GCF_000699105.1 Pygoscelis adeliae
TTGTTCTTTTTTTTCCCCAAACCCACCAGCCACTGTCAGAAACAGGCTAACGGACAAAACGTACTTCTGGTGTGATTCAACACAGCCACTCTTATGTTCTTATACCAAAACACCAAGGAAACAAGACTATTTTTGTCTAGTGGGATGGAGGAAGAACTAGGTAGTAGAAAACACTAACAAAAACATTTATATTTGCTAGAAATAAATAAATTTTATGTATTTCCACCATTTTTGTTTAAAATACTTCAGTTTAATTCAAGTTAAGAAACTTGCATTTTATTCAATGCAAATTCCATGAATGTTCAATTCACTTTGAACTAGTCTTAAACACAAGTAAAATTCCTCTTTCTCTGAAACTGAAAATCTCCATGGGGTTACAAGAATAGATTAGCTGTGACTAATCTGTACTGGTTTGATGGTTGTCCTTAGGTACCTACTTCTTTCTTAATTGTCCATGGTCAGTAAATTACTGTGCTGTCTCAGAACAAGAGAAATTCTAGCATTTATTTCTGTATTATTTTATAATACTTCATGAAAATCTGAAACACTAATGTAGCTGGTTGATGCATGTTGAACATGCAAGTAAGTAGGTAAGATTTAAAGTCATTACAAGAATTGTTTTATTCTTGAGCTACCTTTTCTTGTACACTAATGGAAGTTACAGAAGATCATAATTTTAGCTTAAAAACCCACTAATCCTGGAAAATTAGAGAAATCAGCCAAGGCTTTTTCCATTGACGTATGGCTTCCAGACCTCAGAGAGGCTGAACATGGAAGCAATCTGTCCACCCTGTAGCAATACTCAGCCTGATTCATCAGAAACTCTTTTCCTATTCCCTGAGCTTCCTGGGATCATCACTACTCAAAAAGACTGACAGGGTTTGGTCATCATTCAACACTGAAGCTGCTTTAAAGTGATAAATGTCACATTTTTACCAGTTGCTTCAGTTTCCTCTGAGTAAAACCTTCTATCTTCTGTGACTATTTGCAATTTGATGTTTAAATTATTTCATTACTTCTCCATTACTTCTCTTTTGATAGGTCCATTTACAGCATCTCCTTTTTTAAAAAAAAAATTTTTTTTTTTTAATCCCCGATACATAAGCAATTTCAAACTACTTAAAGAACCCAAAGTTATAGATATTGGTACAAAGTTGACTGTGGTCTTTGATACTGCAAATACTCTCACTGGACTTTCTCTTTTTCTCCAACACACTTAATGTGCTACTGTTTATTTTTTTATTTCACTGACCTTTTGATTTTCTAAAACTTTCACAGTTTTTACTGCTTTTACTAATTTCTTTTTTACAGGGAGCACCATTATTGTTTACTTTCCTCATATATCAATAATGACATTTCCATGATATTCCATGGCTGAGACAATCAACTGTCTACCAGTCTACCCCTGTAAAATGCAGAAGGGGCAAAGAGTGTTCAACTATGAGCGCTATCATTTCATTTTCATCCTAACTCATCTTTTCCATTAAGGAAAACTGCACCCCCACTTCTCTCCAAATGTTGCCTTCTCTGCAGCTTCAACCCTGAAGAGACATTTTGCCTTATTAACCATTTTTTGCATGTTAATATTTTCAGAGTCAGGATGTGCATGAGTAATTCTACAGTTTAGTTCTTATTGCCCTTCATGTTAAGGGAATTTCTCCTACTTCCCTCTTTTCTTTCTCTAATGTAAGAATTGCTGTGTTACATGAGACCAGTGGTCCCTTCAGTATCAATCACAAAAAGCCTTTGCTGAAAGGTGTGGGGAAACTCCGTACTATATGCCCTTGTAACGAGCTATCAAGTAGGGAAGTTTCTTCCTCACCTACTTTAATTAAAGGTTGACTTATATTCTGAAGCTTGAAGACTTAAATCCCTGCCCTAAAATCTTTTCTGATGTAAGTCTGGAAATTTTTATTAGTGACAGGCATTTCCATGAAACACTATTTTAAAGGCAGAGACTCTAGGATGCAGGAGAACACAACAGTTATATACACACCAATCTGTAGGATAAATGTGGCATTAGAAATAACATAACACTTTTGTGTGATGCTCTAAATGAATAATTCTTATGTTAAGAAGAAGATTTGTGAATGTTATGACTCTTGCAGAATTTACTTTTAACACATCAACAAACATAAACATTACCTAAAGCCCCTCTCAAGTAAAAATAACGCAATTCTAACAACAGTTAAAAAAGACGGCAGTGAGTTACGTGCAGAAAGGTTTAAAAACAGGAATGAGTCTTATTGAGATATACTTTATTAAAAATACAGAAATGAACTTTAAAGAATTTTAATTATTCACGGAGAAGATTCTAGCTCAAGTGTGTATTAAAGTACTTTCCTCTTATTAGCTTTTGCATTCCATTAATTACTTTCTTAACTATTTCCTCACCTTAGCCATGCATCAAGGAAGACTGCTTTCAGTTTTCCAGTAAGGATGAAGGAGATCTGTGCAAATACATCCCTGCAGAATAAATGCATGTAATGTATTACTAAAATTGAATAGGAGGGAAAAAATGCCTTTACCTTATTTTCCATTTGGCCTGAAACAACGATACAGACTGGACCATGCAATTAAATTATCTGCTGAGACCAAACATTTCCTGTACCGTTTTTCAAGAAATGACCTGTCTTTCACCCTCTTCTCTTCCTCTTTCAGCAGTGTTATTCCCAATAAGTAACCATTGGCATTCAAGAGTCTGTATTTACGAAGAGTTACCACACATACTGTCATCTGAGCTGTCACTATTATGTCCATATCTATAAACAGGGAAAAGTCTGAAGTGTCAAGTACTTTCTGCATGCACCTGCTTGTAGTATGTGTGACTACATGCATATCCCCCTTTTTAATGCTACTTGTCCTGCATTCTAAGTGAATTTGTTTTGATTTGGTCTTGTTTACTTACAACGGTGTTCTGAAAACTGTGCAGCTTCACAGAAAACCACAGCTGCAAATGTTATCCTTACACAGACATATATTTTTATGCTTTTTTTTGTTAATAATGAGTAACTGTACAAAATAATGGTATAAACTAAAATAGAGAAACTAAATATTCTCTCTCTTTTACATTTCGATTGGTCAATTTTTGTAATTGTGTACCTATACCATTGTACAGTATGACCGCCTGCAGACACACTGAACATTTCGAACAGGGAATACAAAGAAATATGTTTAACAGCACAGAGAAGTAATCATCAAGCAAATCACTCCGCGTAACAGTTACCATCTATTTTCCATGAAGCACACGGTAAAGCATGTTAATGTAAAGTACAGATATTGCGACGTAGTGTAGTATTACAGTGTGCAGCGAGAGCCCAGCAGTCTGCCTCTGAGCTGCGGCAGTCTGAAACCGTGCACAAGTGCTTACAGCTGCAGTGACATGGTGCTAAGCATGTTTTAAGACTAGTCCCAGTCGAGCGGCATCTTATCCAACCAGAAACAATCCCACAATCCAGCTCTTTTTAAGTGATCATCCTTGTATCATAACAGATTAAGGTTGCAGCTACTTTGGATTATGGTTAATCTAACCTTTATCCATTCACATCTTCACCTGAAACTTACAAGGACCAAGAGTCAATTGCCAGGGCATAATTCACAATGACACTGATCTCTCCTTCCTCACTCTAATTATCTGGATTAAGAATAACACTTTTGAGTAATTATTTTCACATTGGATAAACATTAAGCTTTCCTGGATTTATCTGAGCTTTTTCTTAACATGAAATAGATCCGAGCAGGCTTATAAGAACATAACTGACAGCGGTGACAGCTTAATCAAGGAAACCCTAAACAACTAAAACAATAGGAAATGTTTGTTTCACATTGTTTTGAATAATCAAGAACCAGAAACTTGATAACCCACTGGCAAGCTACCTACTAAAAGACCAAAGAAAAAGCAATACCCAGGCGGATCAATTACAGTGACTTGTACTGTCTTAATAAAGATGCAAAATTTTCTCCGATGCAATACCAGCTCAGAAGCAAAGTGTTGTTTACCAGTTGCAGAAAATGTATAAGCCCACAAAGCTGCTGATTTCCAGGACTGGTATTACAGAGCAGAGAAAGAACAAACGATATTACCAGTTTGCTAAAATTATAATTAAAATGAATCAGATACCAGCTGTATCACTTCTGATGACAGTTTCTGAAGAAACTGCATTGTCCGTCTCAGGCTACACAGACTCCCCAAAATTGCTATCACAAGCAGGCTAGAAAAATCTTCCAACCTTGTCTTTGAAACTACCTGAGATCATATACAATTACACACTAAAATCACATCACAGAACCCAATTACACTTTGGCTTTGCAGATCCACAGATAACCTCTTAAAGAGCAAACTCCCTTACTGTGTCGACCCCTGACCTCGAGCTCTTTTCCAATCTTCAGCAGCACCACATGTTTCTTTCCCAGAGTGAGCCAGGACTTGGAGCCACAAGGTTTCACAGGGGTAGCAAGTGCTCCAGCTATCATAACTTTAAGGTTAAGGGAGCACACTGCTAATATCTCATTCGCAAACTTTAATGCATTCCTTATACTACTATTTAATTTAGTTTGAACATTATTTATGAAGGAGTTTTCAGTAAGTATTTTTCCATTTGTTGGAGGCTTTTAATAATTTATAAGTAATAATTTTATTTGGCTCTTAAAAGTCTTTAAAAGGTTATGAATCAATTGAATACTTTAACAGGCACTGGAAGTTGAATCACAAACAAAGAAATGTATTTACATCTTAATTTTAGGAATTATTTTAGAAATTGATCAAATAAGGAGCACAGAAGATTATGTTTAATAACATGACTTCCCTGAGGCTCCACAATAGCAATCACACCACTGGGACTTTCTCTTTTCACACTTAGCAATAATAAATAGTAAAAGTAGGCTTTCATACTGGTTTATAGTTTCTATAATTTCTTCATCATGTCAAGAGGAGAAACAGCAGAACATCATGAGTTGGCTCCCAAAAAACAAAGGAAAAAACACCACAATTCTGGGCACTTAACTGTAGCTGCGGCAAAAAATAAAAGTGATACCAGGTGCAACATCTTTCTCTCTGCGTATGCAAACCCTTGTTTACTTGGAACTATATCCTGTATGTGTATGTATAGTTATCTTAATGAGATATGAACAGCACCCATTAACTGGTGAATACTGACACATACTCATCTGCAAGTTACTGACAACTTACCTTGGTGTCAGGCAAGGACTCTTACACTTCAGATAACTTACCACTCCCAGCTACATATGTATATTGAGACTATCTATATTTCTCTGATATTTTAAGCCCTCGTAATCAAAAACATTGACGTTCATCTCAGGTGTTCAATATGCCCTCTATTTGCTGAGCATAACTCACCTGAAAAACTGTTCTTCCTTGCTATTATGACTTCTGCAATGATTTCTCCAGACATTTCCTACTATGCTAACTTAAAGAAATGATGGAGGAATTGTGTAGGTTGGCCAGCTCCTTTTCTTTCCAACAAGACACAGTCTATTGCTTACTGACTGACATATTACCATGAAAGGCCATTTAGCACTGTAGCCATACTGCCTTAAGTCTTCCTTTTTTTTATTGAATTCAGGATCTCTCAAGTGTTCGCTCAGCTGCTTTTCCTGGATACCAAAACCTGTCTCCTCATGCACTTCTTAATACTTCTTAAGGGAGCAGAAGGGACCCAAAGACTTTGAAATGGTCCAAGAACTGAGAGACATGGACATACCTCCTGGTGTGGTCATGGCACTACTTTCTAAACTATAGTGTGCAAAATCTTCTCAATTGAAAACATTGAAACCTGTCATGGAATGGTTGAAGTTGGAAGGTATCTCTGGAGGTCATCTTGTCCAACCAAGCAGACATAGTACAGATAATTTGTGGGTGGATTGACTACACATTTTTACTTGGAAAACATCCTGTTTGCATCAATTAAGGCTGTATCTTAATTTATTTAAGACCTATTTCAAAATAGTCCACCTCTTAGGAATCTAAGGTCTCCAGCAATTAGTACTAACTTCTACCCAGCTCCTAGATCTTTACATTAAACAACACCTCAACCATCCTGCATGAATGCTGACTTTGCAATCTTTTGCTTTCATACCATTTTTTCTTCTAATCAGTGTTACTACATTACTAGGTAGACGTGCTTCTCATCCTTTTCTTTACATTACCATAAGATCGCCCAGGAGCATTCACTGACTAAAAGGAATACATCCACCAGTAAGTGTGCTTCTTAAATTTGCTCTTAACGTGAAGCAATATGTAAATACGCTGGAAAGCAAGCATTGACTTTAAAACAATCTTGAAAACTGGGTAAGCTCTCTAAAAATTACTTAGGCAAAACATAAGGTAGATAAAAATAGCTGACTGCACAAATAGAGGATGAGAAATAACTGGTTAAGGGGTGCTTCTTTGATGTGGACCAATTTCAGAGAGCCCAAAGACAAGAAAGAAGAATCATTATCAATGTGAAAAAACAAGAAATTCAGGAAAATCTGAAAGAATTTTGGCTGGGAAGAGAGGTGGATTATTGCTCTTCAAATAGCTGAAGAAATTATTCTACTCTGAGTCTTCGGTGGATAGGTAAAAAGCTAGGTGGCTAAAATTACTTTAATAGTTCCCATATTGGAAAATGTAAGGATAGTAAAAGACTGCAGCAGACTGTTTTCAGGAGTAAAGCATTTCCCTCGCCAGGGATCATGGAGAATAGGTTAGACAAAAGTCTGTCAAGAACAATGCCATTATAGCTGATTCTTCTGTGAGTCAGAAAAAGAGAGTACATAGCAGCCTCTTTCAGCCCTATTTTCAAAGATTACGATGTGATTCTGTTTAAGAATATGTACTGGTTTTGGCTGGGGTAGAGTTAATTTTCTTCATAGGTGCTAGTATGGGGCTACGTTTTGGATTTGTGCTGGAAACGGTGTTGATAACACAGGGATGTTTTAGTTAGTGCTGAGCAGTGCTTACACGGAGTCAAGGCCTTTTCTGCTTCTCACCCCACCCCACCAGCGAGCAGGCTGGGGGTGCACCAGGAGTTGGGAGGGGACACAGCTGGGACAGCTGACCCCAACTGACCAAAGGGATATTCCATACCATATGACATCATGCTCAGCATATAAAGCTGGGGGAAGAAGAAGGAAGGGGGGGATGTTCGGAGTGATGACGTTTGTCTTCCCAAGTAACTATTGCACGTGATGGAGCCCTGCTTTCCTGGGGATGGCTGGACACCTGCCTGCCGATGGGAAGCAATGAAGGAATTCCTTGTTTTGCTTTGCTTGCGTGTGCGGCTTTTGCTTTACCTATTAAACTGTCTTTATCTCAACGCATGAGTTTTCTCACTTTTACCCTTCCAGTTCTCTCCCCCATCCCACCAGAGGAGGAGTGAGTGAGCGGCTGTTTGGTGCTTAGTTGCCGGCTGGGGTTAAACCACAACCGAGTGAAACATCAAAGTTCCTTATAGGCCTGGTGAAAAGTATTTTTTGATCAAAATTATTTTTCCCAATAGAAAATTAATTTTTGACTGGGTATTTTCCCATAGATCATGTCTGCCTTCTCCATAGCACATTTCAGACTATGGTTTTCACTGGATTTATAATATTTTTTCTGACTGAGGCAGCTGCAATTTCTAATTAAAACATTTTCCCTGGTTTTGTTTCCATGCTACATTCCCTAACTCTGTTTTCTACCTCAAAAATTTTCCAGTGTAGACCAATCTTTTTCACTTAATTAATATAAAGAAAAGAATCTATAATGAAGATGCTTCATATATAGTTTGTTTAAAAACAACTATGTGCAAATTTGGCCACACAATACCCCATGTCTAATTCAAATTTATTCATTCAGACATTCTACAGTGGAAAACCGAGTCAAACCTGAGTTTTGGCTAAACAAAACCAGCTGTGCAACTGCTTACTTTCCCTGAAGATGCCAAAAACCAAACCAATCTGTTTATGGCCAAACACTGTTTGCAATCAACAATGCACATGCTGAGGGAACGCTGATGGTTCTTTCTTGCATTTATAGGAAAAGTCTGTATTTTCTACAGGACAAAAATTATTTTTTCTCCTGCCCCTCCTTTTACACTGATTTTCCACTGGAAAAATGAAGAATTCTCTGACCACTTC
>NW_008823889.1:420730-421901 GCF_000699105.1 Pygoscelis adeliae
GACCAAAGGGATATTCCACACCATATGACATCATGCTCAGCATATAAAGCTGGGGGAAGAAGAAGGAAGGGGGGGATGTTCGGAGTGATGACGTTTGTCTTCCCAAGTAACTATTGCACGTGATGGAGCCCTGCTTTCCTGGGGATGGCTGGACACCTGCCTGCCGATGGGAAGCAATGAAGGAATTCCTTGTTTTGCTTTGCTTGCGTGTGCGGCTTTTGCTTTACCTATTAAACTGTCTTTATCTCAACCCACGAGTTTTCTCACTTTTACCCTTCCAGTTCTCTCCCCCATCCCACCAGAGGAGGAGTGAGTGAGCGGCTGTTTGGTGCTTAGTTGCCGGCTGGGGTTAAACCACAACCGAGTGAAACATCAAAGTTCCTTATAGGCCTGGTGAAAAGTATTTTTGATCAAAATTATTTTTCCCAATAGAAAATTAATTTTTGACTGGGTATTTTCCCATAGATCATGTCTGCCTTCTCCATAGCACATTTCAGACTATGGTTTTCACTGGATTTATAATATTTTTTCTGACTGAGGCAGCTGCAATTTCTAATTAAAACATTTTCCCTGGTTTTGTTTCCATGCTACATTCCCTAACTCTGTTTTCTACCTCAAAAGATTTCCAGTGTAGACCAATCTTTTTCACTTAATTAATATAAAGAAAAGAATCTATAATGAAGATGCTTCATATATAGTTTGTTTAAAAACAACTATGTGCAAATTTGGCCACACAATACCCCATGTCTAATTCAAATTTATTCATTCAGACATTCTACAGTGGAAAACCGAGTCAAACCTGAGTTTTGGCTAAACAAAACCAGCTGTGCAACTGCTTACTTTCCCTGAAGATGCCAAAAACCAAACCAATCTGTTTATGGCCAAACACTGTTTGCAATCAACAATGCACATGCTGAGGGAACGCTGATGGTTCTTTCTTGCATTTATAGGAAAAGTCTGTATTTTCTACAGGACAAAAATTACTTTTTCTCCTGCCCCTCCTTTTACACTGATTTTCCACTGGAAAAATGAAGAATTCTCTGACCACTTCCCATCAAGACAGATATTAGGAAACTAAGAGGAACTAAGCTAGAAGGGATGAACAGCTCTGCCAACAGTACCTTCATGATTTCCTAGAGGAGGAAGCTTTTTAAAATTTACAAGTACATCA